>NC_136064.1:94347756-94622940 GCF_964261635.1 Lissotriton helveticus | reverse complement strand
CTCACCTCACTCCTCTCACCCTCCCTCACTCTCACCCCCACTCACCTCTCACCCTCACTCACTCACCCCACTCACTCCTCACCCTCACTCACTCTCACCCTCACTCACCTCACCCCCACCACCCCACCCTCACCCACTCTCACCCTCACTCACTCTCACCCTCACTCACTCTCACCCTCACTCACTCCTCACCCTCACCCTCACTCACTCCCTCACCCTCACTCTCCTACCCTCACCCTCACTCACTCTCACCCACCCTCACCTCTCACCCTCACCCTCCACCCTCACCCCACTCACCCTCACCCTCACCCTCACCCACTCTCACCCTCACTCACCCCTCACCCTCACCCTCACCACCCTCACCCTCACTCACCTCCCTCACCCTCCCCTCACCCTCACTCACCACTCACCCTCACTCACTCACTCACCCTCACTCACTCTCACCCTCACTCACTCTCACCCTCACTCACTCTCACCCCCTCACTCACTCTCACCCTCACTCCACCCTCACTCTCACCCTCACTCACTCTCACCCTCACTCACTCTCACCCTCACTCACTCTCACCCTCACTCACTCTCACCCTCACTCACTCTCACCCTCACTCACTCTCACCCTCACTCACTCTCACCCTCACTCACTCTCACCCTCACTCACTCTCACCCTCACTCACTCTCACCCTCACTCACTCTCACCCTCACTCACTCTCACCCTCACTCACTCTCACCCTCACTCACTCTCACCCTCACTCACTCTCACCCTCACTCACTCTCACCTCACTCACTCTCACCCTCACTCACTCTCACCCTCACTCACACTCTCACCCTCACTCACTCTCACCCTCACCCTCACTCACTCTCACCCTCACCCTCACTCACTCTCACCCTCACCCTCACTCACTCTCACCCTCACCCTCACTCACTCTCACCCTCACCCTCACTCACTCTCACTCTCACCCTCACTCACTCTCACTCTCACCCTCACTCACTCTCACTCACTCTCACTCTCACCCTCACTCACACTCACCCTCACTCACACTCACCCTCACTCACACTCACACTCACCCTCACTCACACTCACCCTCACTCACACTCACCCTCACTCACACTCACCCTCACTCACTCTCACCCTCACTCACCCTCACTCACCCTCACTCACCCTCACTCACCCTCACTCACCCTCACTCACCCTCACTCACCCTCACTCACCCTCACTCACCCTCACTCACCCTCACTCACCCTCACTCACCCTCACTCACCCTCACTCACCCTCACTCACTCTCACCCTCACCCTCACTCACTCTCACCCTCACCCTCACTCACTCTCACCCTCACCCTCACTCACTCTCACTCTCACCCTCACTCACTCTCACTCTCACCCTCACTCACTCTCACTCTCACCCTCACTCACTCTCACTCTCACCCTCACTCACTCTCACTCTCACCCTCACTCACACTCACCCTCACTCACACTCACCCTCACTCACACTCACCCTCACTCACACTCACCCTCACTCACACTCACCCTCACTCACACTCACCCTCACTCACACTCACCCTCACTCACACTCACCCTCACTCACACTCACCCTCACTCACACTCACCCTCACTCACACTCACCCTCACTCACCCTCACTCACCCTCACTCACCCTCACTCACCCTCACTCACCCTCACTCACCCTCACTCACCCTCACTCACCCTCACTCACCCTCACTCACCCTCACTCACCCTCACTCACCCTCACTCACCCTCACTCACCCTCACTCACCCTCACTCACCCTCACTCACCCTCACTCACCCTCACTCACCCTCACTCACCCTCACTCACCCTCACTCACCCTCACTCACCCTCACTCACCCTCACTCACCCTCACTCACCCTCACTCACCCTCACTCACCCTCACTCACCCTCACTCACCCTCACTCACCCTCAACCCCTCACCCTCACACAGTGCAATAGGTCTCGGAGCATTTGAGTTAGAGCTTTTAGAAATGTTTATGGCTTTTTTTTTTAATTCTTTAGCATTGGCTACAGGAAACAAAAATGCTTAAGATTTACAAAAAAACCCATAAACAATTCTAAAAGCACTAACTAATGCTGCGAGACCTATTGCATTTCCAATGCTTGTTAAAGTCTGCATCTGTGACTAGTGCATTCTTCCTTTTTGATTATGGAATTTTTGCTTCAACGGTTGCAAAAATGTATTGTATTGCAGCCCTGAAGAAGTAAGTCTAATAGATGAAACGCGTTGGCTGTCATCTCTCTTTATATCGGAAAAGAGATCATAAAAAGAAATGGAAAAAAGAAAATAAGGACAAGAATTATAATTCTGATGGTTGATTATTGTTGTGGTGCATTTTCTAGGTTTTCATTGCAGTTTGTAACCATATTTTTGGTTTATGCACTCCGGCAGCAGGTGCTTGTAGTGTATGCACACATTTGTACTTCTGGATGTTCAAAGATACTACTACAGAGGATTGCAGAGACCCCTTCAGCTCTACATGAAGGGCCTCTGCCTACTAGCGACCTCAAAAGGCAGCCATGTTCATCGATGGGCAGAATCTAGATCACAGAAGCGATACTACTACAGATGAACGCAGAGAGCGCTACATGAAGGACCCAAGCCTACTAGCGACCTTAAAGGGCAGCCGTGTTGATAAATGGACAGAAACTGTACTACTACAGATGACTGAAGAGACTCTTTCAGCCTCATATAAAACCAGCGCCATTTTCTGAGCCAGCTTAGGGAGGAAGCCCTGTAGAGATTCACCCAAATCTAGATGTTAAGGATACAGCACGGACAGATCTACTCTGAGCCGTAGGTGTACGAAATGGAAGCTGTGAATCAACTACGAAAAAGTACAGACATTTGCAGACTGAAGAGTAGAGACTGTTGAAGGCAGTTCATATCCTGCCTGCAAGAATAGCACTAGGCTAACGACTACTACAGCAATAAACAACCAGCAGCAAAACACGTGATACATAGCCGATGTGGGCAGTGGAACAAGAACAGACATCACCCTCACCTGTAACCAGAGAATCTCCTGCAGAAACAGAACACGCTTCTGCCCCACGTCACAGACTGATCAAGGATGAACACGTTACCTATGAATGGTCAATCAGTGGTTAACAGGAAAGGCAAAGCTCACAGGTACTGAAAGATGAAACCTTCGAACAGATCAGTGCAGTCTGGAGTTTCAGCATCAAAGAGGACATCCCACGTACAGCCTCCGCTCGTGCTCTAGGCTTCTAGATGCACGTTAGTACACACCCTAACATTCTTAGAGAGATCTCACACACACACACACACACACTGCTGAAAGCTACCCTCAGAAGAATGAATGTGTTCTATGCAAAGGGGAATACTGAAGTGTCTAAAAGAACAAGTGAACCATAGGACCAGAACACCTTAGTGCAACTCTGATCAGCGTCAAAAGGGTCACAAACAAACACACTAGGCGCCCTCGGTGGCACATTTAACTGGGATGGAGCTCACGAATCCACAGACAAGAACTGATATGCGAGTGAGAATTGAAGCTTCCTTTGGAGGAGCACAGGGCACTAGAAAGGGATGATCTGGGAGGGTCACAGCAGCATCCAACACTGTAAATGACGTGGCAGCTGTAACAACCACTCAATAAATCCATCAGGGGTTTATAAAGCGCGCTACTCACCCGTGAGGGTTTCAAGGCGCTGAAAGGGGGGGGGGGCTCTGGATCAGTCGAAGAGCCAGGTTTTGAGGCTCTTCCTGAACGTGTGCAGAGTGGGGGAGCATTGCATTCTGGGAATCTAAATGTCACACATGCTCACTGTATAGGTTCAAGCTGCACTGGCCCTTCGAGCATGAACCAGGCTACATGTTCCTTCATCCAACGCTTTGCTCAGAAGGGTGCCTGTCAAAAAAATGCTCTATTATTTTCATGGGTGAAGTAAAAACGTTCCAGTGGCAGTGATGACAAAGGGTAGTTAATGCTCGTAATATTCAACATGTGGCCTAGAAGAACTATGGGACCCACTGCCAGTCGCACCATTCCATGCTGTTTGACGTTGGGCAAACTGTGGTTTCATTTCATTTTCAAGCGAATATTAAACGGATGCAAGGGTCTGAACCTTCGTATCATGGTGCCTAAACTGCAAATCCAGAAGCAGAGACGAGCTGAAAGGCTTCCACGGCAGCAGCTGCTGTGGTTATGATGGCATCAAATCCAAGTGGCAGGGTACACAACCGGCTCAGAGAGGAGGTAACCTCGGCGTTCACAGGCAGGAGCGCCAAGTGGAAGGGCCCACAGCCGGCTCAGAGAGGAGCCCCGCCCTCCGAGGACAGGAGTCCCTGGCACGGGCAGCTGCTGGCACATCAGAAAGATTCACTTCTTTCGAAGGGGCCCCTTGGAGAGGCTGTTCTTTGTGGTTTTCTTGATGGCACAGGAAGGCGTCCATTGCGTATCCTTGCACACCTTCAAGCCACAGATGTGCAGAGCTAGGCCAGGGGCAGGCCTCCTGAGTGGTACCCACAGCATGGAGGATCTGTGCCAGTGGGCAGCTTGAGCCTCGGCTCACCCACCTACAAAACGAGAAGGTGGGCCAGGAGCACGCCTCCCTTTGTGGGGTACCCACAGCTTGGAAGATCGATGCCCACGGGTGCCAAGGGGCAGTCTGAGGCCTCGGCGCACAGGACGAGACTGCGGGACAGGGGCACACCTACCTCCGTGAGGTACCAAGCGCTTGGAAGATCGGTGCCCTAAGATGCCGGGGAGGAGGGGTGGGGGCAGGGGGTGCAGCCTGAGGCCTTGGCTCACCCACCCTACAGGATGAAACGGTGTGCCAAGGGGCACGCCTCCCTCTGTGTTGTACCCAGAGCTTGGAAGATTAGTGCCCACGAGTGCCAGGAGGTAGCCTGAAGCCTCGGCTCACCCACCCACAGGACGAGACGGTGAGCCAGGAGCACGCCTCCCTCTGTCGGGTAAACACAGCTTGGCAGATCGGTGCATAAGGGTGCCAAGGGGCAGTCTGGGGTCTCGGCCCACAGCACGAGATGGTGGGTCAAGGGCACGCCTCCCTCTCTGTGGTACCCAGAGCTTGGATGATCGATGCCCACGTTGCCAAGGGGCAGTCTGAAACTTCAGCTCACCCACCACACAGGATGAGACTGTGGGGGGTCCCGGAAACACAGGCCAACCTCTGGCACCGGGGAGGGCAGCTTCAGGAAGCAATACTTCCAATCTGAAGAGAGCAGGATAACACCTGCCTGATCCGGCCCCACAAGGGCAGCTTCAGGAAGCAATACTTCCAGTCTGAAGCAAGCAGAAGGATAATGTCTGCCTAACCCGGCCACACAAGGGCAGCTTCAGGAAGCAATACTTCCAATATTAAGAGACCAGCAGGATAAAGCCAGCCTAACCCGGCCCCACAAGGGAAGCTTCAGGAAGCAATACTTCCAGTCTGAAGCAAACAGAAGGATTATGTCTGCCTAACCCGGCCCCACAAGGGCAGCTTCAGGAAGCAATACTTCCAGTCTGGAGAGAGCAGAAGGATAATGTCTGCCTAACCCGGCCCCACAAGGGAAGCTTCAGGAAGCAATACTTCCAGTCTGAAGCAAGCAGAAGGATAATGTCTGCCTAAGCCGGCCACACAAGGGCAGCTTCAGGAAGCAATACTTCCAATATTAAGAGACCAGCAGGATAAAGCCAGCCTAACCCGGCCCCACAAGGGAAGCTTCAGGAAGCAATACTCCCAGTCTGAAGAGAGCAGGATAACGTCTGCCTAACCCGGCCCCACAAGGGCAGCTTCAGAAAGCAATACTTCCAGTCTGGAGAGAGCAGAAGGATGATGTCTGCCTAACCCAGCCCCACAAGGGAAGCTTCAGGAAGAAATACTTCCAGTCTGGAGAGAGCAGAAGGATGATGTCTGCCTAACCCGGCCCCACAAGGGAAGATTCAGGAAGCAATACTTCCAGTCTGAAGCAGACAGAAGGATAACGCCTGCCTAAACCGGCCCCGCATGGGCAGCTTCAGGAAGCAATACTTCCAGTCTGGAGAGAGCAGAAGGATAACGCCTGCCTAACCCGGCCACACAAGGGCAGCTTCAGGAAGCAATACTTCCAGTCTGGAGAGAGCAGAAGGATAACGCCTGCCTAAACCGGCCCCTCAAGGGCAGCTTCAGGAAGCAATACTACCAGTCTGAAGCAAGCAGAAGGATAACGCCTGCCTAACCCGGCCACACAAGGGCAGCTTCAGGAAGCAATACTTCCAATCTTAAGAGACCAGCAGGATAACGTCTGCCTAACCAGAGAGCAGAAGGATCATGTCTGCCTAACGAGGCCAACGACGGGGGAAGCTTCAGGAAGCAATACTCCCAGCCTGAAAAGAGCAGAACGATAATGCCTGCCTAACGCCGGTCCCACAAGCAATACTTAAGGGCCGCTTCAACGAGCAATACTTCCAATCTGAAGAGAGCATAAGAATAATGTCTGTCTCAATCAATCAGTGCTTTTTAAGCGCAGCTCCTCACCCATGAGGGTCTCGAGGTGATGGGGCGGGGGTTTGCGGGTCCGACTGGGTGCTGTGGTTCATTCAAAGAGCAAGATCTAGAGATCCTTCCTGAATTGTGTCAGACAGGGAGAGCCTGAGGTGGAGAGGCATGGCAGCGAGGTAGGAGAACAATCTTTTGGTCCTGGTCTTGCGGATCCGAGGGACGGTGGCGAGTGCCAGTTGGGCAGAGCGGCGGTATCTGGTGGTTTGTGGAATGAGAGGCAGTGGTTCAGGTATGCTGGTCTGGCGTCTTAGGGCTTTACAGGCGAATGTGAGGAGCTTCAAGGGGACTCGCTGACTGGGACAGTGGAGTTCTCGTAGGTGTCGGAGATGTGGCTGCAGTGGACCAGTCTGGCGGCAGCGCTCTGATGTTTTCTGAGAAGTTTCTGGGTGGTGCCTGTGTAGAGTGTATTGCTGGCCTAATCTTGCCGAAACGGGGGCAGCTTCAAGAAGCAATACTTCCAATAAAGTAAGCAGAAGGATTAACACCTGCCTAACCCAACTGACAATGGGCAGCTTTAGGAAGCAATACTTTCAGTCTGAAGACAGCATAACGTCTGCCTAACCCGGCTAACAGGGCAGCTTCAGAAACCAATACTTCCAGTCTGAAGAAAGCATAAGGATAATGTCTGCATCAGCCGCCACTGGGGAACTAGAGTCCGCTCCAAGTGTGAGAGTCCACGGTCAGCCTCTGCACCTCAAAGTCTTTTTATAGGCACCCCAGAACGAACTGCTCTTCACAGGCACCCTGAAACTAACTGGTATTTACAAGCACCCCCTAAGCGAACAGCCGTTTACACGCACCCCCTAAGCGAACAGCCGTTTACACGCACCCCCTAAGCGAACAGCCGTTTACACGCACCCCCTAAGCGAACAGCCGTTTACAAGCACCCCCTAAGCGAACAGCCGTTTACAAGCATCCCCTAAGCGAACAGAAGTTTACAAGCACCCCCAAAGCGAACAGCCGTTTACAAGCATCCCCTAAGCGAACAGAAGTTTACAAGCACCCCCAAAGCGAACAGCCGTTTACACGCACCCCCTAAGCGAACAGCCGTTTACACGCACCCCCTAAGCGAACAGCCGTTTACACGCACCCCCTAAGCGAACAGCCGTTTACAAGCATCCCCTAAGCGAACAGAAGTTTACAAGCACCCCCAAAGCGAACAGCCGTTTACAAGCACCCCCAAAGCGAACAGCCGTTTACAAGCACCCCCAAAGCGAACAGCCGTTCACAAGCACCCCCTAAGCGAACAGCCGTTTACAAGCACCCCCTAAGCGAACAGCCGTTCACAAGCACCCCCAAAGCGAACAGCCGTTCACAAGCACCCCCAAAGCGAACAGCCGTTCACAAGCACCCCCAAAGCGAACAGCCGTTTACAGGCACCCCCAAAGCGAACATCCGTTTACAGGCACCCACAAAGCAAACCGTCGTTTACAGGCACCCTGAAACAAACCGGTCTTTGTGGGCACCCCGAAACAAATAGTGGTTTACAGGCAACCCATAACAAACCGCTGTTCACAAGCACCTCGATACACATCATGGTTGACAGGTACGCCCAAAGTTAACAGCCGTTTACTGGCACATTAAAATGAACCGCTCTTCGCGGGCACCATGAAACGAAGTGCTGTTTACAAGCGTCCCCGAAACGAACCGTTATTCACGGGCACACCCAAACAAAGGGCTCGTCAGTGGTACCCCAGAAGCAAAGTGCTGCTTACAGGCGCCCCGAAAACGCAGCGCTTGAAGGATCTGAAAGGAACCTAGAAGAGCCTAGCAGACACCCGTTCATCACGGGGCACCCCAAAGAACACAGAACCTCTCAAGAGGGATGCGACCCCGAGAATCCAACGAACCCGCAGTGGCCCGGGCCTCCTACGGCTCCCACCGCACAGGTACGGCCTCCCTCTGGAAGAAACCAAAGAACCCTTGAAAACATCCGACCTCTGTTTTGGAGGCCAAAGCTTGCTCCCCCATCCACCCAACCATACAACTGAAATACAGGTGGAGTGGCCATACCGAGCTCAAACTGAAACATTTATTATAACACACTAACCGCAAAAACACGGAAGAAGTCAATGAAAGGAAACTGGAGAATGGGTAAACTTTGCTGGTTTACAAACCCCCTAACCTGTGTCTACACACGGGGGAGGGGAGGGGACTACAGAAGAAGGAAATGCTCCTATGCACCAACCACAAAATAAACAGTACAAATTTAAAGAGCAGAGAAAACTTGACGCCAAAATAGCTGGTAAAGGGAAGTAGAAGATCCCAGTTTCAGGCCCCCAAAATTGTTCACTGGTTAGCCTCCTCACCCCAGCATGTTCCCAAAGCCTGTGATTGAAGGGTCTGAGATGTGCATGATGAGGATAACCTGCAACTTTTAAAACCAGTTCAGCTTTTAGACGTCTAGGTGCAGACTGGACTCCAAGCAGGCTTTAGGTGCGCTCTCGGACTGGGAACCAGATGCCGAAGCCAGGCAGTGCACACCACAAGTAAGGTGAGAGGATACCGCACTCATGACTTCACCCCTAATGGGTGTCCCCAAGCACAGGGTCAGGGGAACAGGCCATGGCCCCTCTAGAGCAAGGCATGAGTATATCTATGGTAACTTTAGGGTCAGGTATAGTGTACCTGGGCCCCCAGTGCCCGGCACAGAGCCTCTGGGCCCTCTAGGGTCAGCACAGATATATGTACTCCGGACTCTCGGGTCTCAACAGAAAAGCAGAGCATAGAAGACCATTGACTACTCAACATGAGCGTTGGGATGCTGGTCAAATTCACTCTGGTAAGGTCTATTTAGACAGACATGGCAGCAGGTTTCATCTTTTTATTTGTATTTGTTTTAAATGAGATAGCATTCAAGGTGCAGCAAAGATGCTTGGTTATACAGGATCAAATCTCGGATTAAACTGTCAAGTGCAACATTGACAAATTCCCCTTAAACGAACTGAAACCTATATGTACAAAAAAAGGGACTTCCAAAAATCTAAATAAGTAGACTAAGTCATCACGTCATTCATTCTGTAAACCCAAGAAGCCTTCCTTGGTGTCGTGAAAAGGTGTAAATTACACTGGGTATTTGGGAATCTGTATATTTGATTAAGGCCAGCTGAACTTTATAATAAAGAATCAGAAGCTATAGATTGCCAAAGAAATATCAAGTCCATTCGTTTTACAGATCCTCACATTTTTCAGAGTTCATGTAGGGCAGGCACCACGTTTTCCTGTGTTTGCGGACAGCCACCATAATGACAAACTATGGACGCTGGGGAGAGACAAGCATTGCACTTCAGATCGCTTTAAAGTAAGGTACGGTTGGATTAACCATCAAAAATCACACAATTATACCTTGAGGGACTCAGTGATAAAAAAAAAAAAAAAATCAAAAAAAAATCAACCACCACCTTATCTTCCACCAGCCGAAGACACAGCTGATCCGCCTCCCTCGCACACATCCCCCGCCTCCAGCAAAGCAGCACTGGAGGTCGTTCTTGCCCTTACCTGGCCACCAGGTACAGGAAAGACCTACCACTCCACCTTCGTACCTCCCCTTCACTTGCCAACTTCAGGAAGGGACTCATTACCTGGCTCTGTGACCAAAGCTCACCACACCTGATCTTCCACCAGCCGAAGACACAGCTGATCCGCCTCCCTCGCACACATCCCCCGCCTCCAGCAAAGCAGCACTGGAGGTCGTTCTTGCCCTTACCTGGCCACCAGGTACAGGAACGACCTCCCACTCCACCGTCGTACCTCCCCTTCCCTTGCCAACTTTAGGAAGGGACTCATAACCTGGCTCTGTGACCAAAGCTCACCACTCCTCAGCACCTGGATACTCCCAAGGGATGAAATGCAAACACCCGCTCTGGAGTGTACAGCAGTGAATAGAAGGGCATCATAATACTCTGGACACCCAACAGCCCCACCTAATGCACAGTACTGAGGGATAATACCCAGCAATCGAGGCAGAGAGTATGTGCGCTCTGATAAATATACACTTTTTAACGTCAATGGTTTGAGCATAAGGCTTGATTAGGGTCACATTCCACAAAAGGGTCAACAATCTGTGAGAAGCATGGCCCTGTTGGGTCACGTGAAAAGAAAAAAAGGTAAGCAAAGACGGTCAAGGGTGACCACTGAGCAGAAGATAAGGAGGCACGGAAACTGCTCAGTCTGCACGGCTTTAAGGGGGCGGGGTTCTTGCCAATGCAGAGCACCGGCGATTGGGCTGGGGGGTATTATATATATATATATATATATATATATATATATATATATATATATATATTAGGCGACAGAGACTTTGCCAATGCTCGTTTCCTTTATTATACTTCCATTTTACTTTAGAGTTCAAAGAAAAACTACTCGTTGGGAAATCTAGAACAGTAAAATAATGCTAAAATATAGCCAAGAGCCTTGCATGACGGGCACCTAGGAGCGTACATGAAAGCGCACTGGGGACCATGTATTAACTGCGTCGGTTCTACTTTGCGGCGCAGTCAGGTGTAAATCGAGAGTTTCGTGTCCCGTGAAAAGTGCGAAGTGGTAGCGATTTCTCTTCGCATGAAATGTCCTGCCCATGGGAGACTCGAAGGAGAATCTTCCAACAAGTCAGTTTCCTGCCAATATGATGAGTGGCCTATTTTGTGCAAGTCACATTTAGCCTTGCAAGAAAACGAACACGATTCCAGGAAATCTACATAAGCCCACGAAAAACTCGAGGATTTCGCCCCGACCCCCCCACCCCCCGCCCCCCCACTAAATAATAAGTGCGTACAGTATTGATTTGCTTTGCACTTAATTACTAACCCTTAAATGTACTTGTGGGCAACTTTTACATCCGTTGTTTTCTGTTTCATTATTTTTCAGATCTAACTTCCCCTGACGAAGAGTTCGCCGAAACGCATAGGGGTTGAGCAACCTGGCTCATTTAGCTCTATGGTGATACTATCCTTTGAAAGAATTCGAATTTGGTCTCAACTATTGTGTAGAATACAGATTATTCGACCTTAACTTACTTACTGTCCATTGGTAAACACTGGATGCACCTCCTTCGGGAGTTTGGCTGTGCAATCAGGGGGCGTTACTGGTGGGACAACACTTTCTCAGTCTTTCCATTACACTGGCGGATCAGTCAGCGATACCCTGGTCGCACGCAGAATACCAATTCAAGCTGCTAACCCGCAGTGGATGCTTTTGGCGCGCATCTCCCATGACCTTTCCGGGGTGGCACACACTGGGTACACGTGTGCGGGTTGAGTTGACAGATCTGGGTAATGCTTCGCACTCTTTCTACGGGACTGCAAGCCCGAGGTCTGTGGCTTTGCCCACATCCTTCCATCGCAGCGCTACAGAGCCGGCCTGACGCTTCATCCGGCGGGGGGACCTTTCATCTGCCTTGGACCCGAAGCACGGCAGCTCTGCAGCCGCCAGAGCTGGGAGTCTGACCGTGGGAACAGACACCGCAGCCCAGGCCGCCGCCGCCCCCGCACCAATGTGTCAATGGAGGCGCTACAGTCTCACTCGAGCAGCCGAGCACTGCTTGCTGCACTCCGGTGGAAGGGAAGATCCTGTGAGGAGGGCAGGGTCCAGAGTGAGGGGCAGAGCCAGTGGAGGCCTGACTGGGAGTGTGGGGGTGAGGGCAGGGGTCAGAGTGAGGGGCAGAGCCAGGTGGAGGTGTGACTGGGAGTGTGGGGGATGAGACAGGTCCCTGTGTTGATGGCAGGGTTCCGGAGAGCTCTGACTGGGAGTGTGGGGGTGAGGGCAGGGTTTAGAGTGAGGGGCAGAGCCGGTGGAGGTCTGACTGGGAGTGTGGGGGTGAGGGCAGGGTTTAGAGTGAGGGGCAGAGCCGGTGGAGGTCTGACTGGGAGTGTGGGGTGAGGGCAGGGTTCAGAGTGAGGGGCAGAGCCAGTGGAGGTCTGACTGGGAGTATGGGGTGAGGGCAGGGGTCAGAGTGAGGGGCAGAGCCCGTGGGGGTCTGACTGGGAGTGTGGGGGTGAGTGCAGGGTGCAGAGTGAGGGGCAGAGCCAGTGGAGGTCTGACTGGGAGTGTGGGGGTGAGTGCAGGGGTCAGAGTGAGGGGCAGAGCCCGTGGGGGTCTGACTGGGAGTATGGGGTGAGGGCAGGGTCCAGAGTGAGGGGCAGAGCCAGGTGGAGGTGTGACCGGGAGTGTGGGGGTGAGGGCAGGGTCCAGAGTGAGGGGCAGAGCCAGGTGGAGGTGTGACCGGGAGTGTGGGGGTGAGGGCAGGGTGCAGAGTGAGGGGCAGAGCCCGTGGAGGTCTGACTGGGAGTGTGGGGGTGAGGGCAGGGGTCAGAGTGAGGGGCAGAGCCAGGTGGAGGTGTGACTGGGAGTGTGGGGGATGAGACAGGTCCCTGTGTTGATGGCAGGGTTCCGGAGAGCTCTGACTGGGAGTGTGGGGGTGAGGGCAGGGTTCAGAGTGAGGGGCAGAGCCAGGTGGAGGTGTGACCGGGAGTGTGGGGGTGAGGGCAGGGTCCAGAGTGAGGGGCAGAGCCAGTGGAGGTCTGACTGGGAGTGTGGGGGTGAGGGCAGGGTTCAGAGTGAGGGGCAGAGCCAGGTGGAGGTGTGACCGGGAGTGTGGGGGTGAGGGCAGGGTGCAGAGTGAGGGGCAGAGCCAGTGGAGGTCTGACTGGGAGTGTGGGGGTGTGGGCAGGGTTCAGAGTGAGGGGCAGAGCTGGTGGAGGTCTGACTGGGAGTGTGGGGGTGAGGGCAGGGTTCAAAGTGAGGGGCAGAGCTGGGTGGAGGTGTGACTGGGAGTGTGGGGTGAGGGCAGGGTTCAGAGGGAGGGGCAGAGCCGGGGGGAGGTGTGACTGGGAGTGTAGGGGTGAGGGCAGGGTTCAGAGTGAGGCGCAGAGCCGGTGGAGGTGTGCCTGGGACTGTGGGGCTGAGGGCAGGGTTCATAGTGAGGGGCAGAGCCGGAGGAGCTGTGACTGGGAGTGTGGGGGTGAGGGCAGGGTTCAGAGTGAGGGGGCAGCCCCGGTGGAGGTGTGACCTGGGAGTGTGGGGATGAGGGCAGGGTTCAGAGTGAGGGGCAGAGCCGGTGGAGGTGTGGCTGGGAGTGTGGGGGTGAGGGCAGGGTTCAGAGTGAGGGGCAGAGCCGGGTGGAGGTGTGACTGGGAGTGTGGGGGTGAGGGCAGGGTTCAGAGTGAGGGGCAGAGCCGGTGGAGGTCTGACTGGGAGTGTGGGGTGAGGGCAGGGTTCAGAGTGAAGGGCAGAGCCGGGTGGCGGTCTGACTGGTAGTGTGGTGTGAGGGCAGGGTTCAGAGTGAAGGGCAGAGCCGGGTGGAGGTCCGACTGGGAGTGTGGGGGTGAGGGCAGGGTTCAAAATGAGGGGCAGAGCCGGGTGGAGGTGTGACTGGGAGTGTGGGGTGAGGGCAGGGTTCAGAGGGAGGGGCAGAGCCGGGGGAGGTGTGACTGGGAGTGTTGGGTGAGGGCAGGGTTCAGAGTGAAGGCCAGAGCCGTGTCGAGGTGTGGCTAGGAGTGTGGGGGTGAGAGCAGGGTTCAGAGTGAAGGCCAGAGCCGTGTTGAGGTGTGGCTGGGGGTGAGGGCAGGGTTCATAGTGAGGGGCAGAGCCGGTGGAGGTTTGCCTGGGAGTGTGGGGGTGAGGGCAGGGTTCAGAGTGAGGGGCAGAGCCGGGTGGAGGTGTGACTGGGAGTCTGGGGGTGAGGGCAGGGTTCATAGTGAGGGGCAGAGCCGGGTGGAGGTGTGACTGGGAGTGAGTGCAGGGTTCAGAGTGAAGGGCAGAGCCGGGTGGAGGTTTGACTGGGAGTGTGGGGTTGAGTGCAGGGTTCAGAGTGAAGGGCAGAGCCGGGTGGAGGTGTGACTGGGAGTGTGGGGGTGAGGGCAGGGTGAGGGGCAGAGCCGGGTGGAGGTGTGACTGGGAGTGTGGGGGTGAGGGGCAGAGCCGGGTGGAGGTTTGACTGGGAGTGTGGGGTTGAGTGCAGGGTTCAGAGTGAAGGCCAGAGCCGTGTCGAAGTGTGGCTGGGAGTGTGGGGGTGAGGGCTGGTCCCTGTGCAGGGTTCAGACTGAGGGGGTGAGCCTGGGAGTGAGGCAGGCCCTTGTGCAGAGTTCAGATGGAATGGACGGAGTATGAGGAGAGAGTTGGAGAAAGGCAGATGTCTGTGTTGATGGCTAGAACCTAAGTGAAGCTGTGGCTCAAGTGTGTGTGTGTGGGGGGGGGGTTTAGGGCAGGCTCCTGTGTTGGGGTGAGGAGGTGTTCAGGGCAGGCTCCTGTGTTGGGTGGGGGGGGTGTTCAGGGCAGGCTCCTGTGTTGGGGTGGGGGGGGGGGGGTGTTCAGGGCAGGCTCCTGTGTTGGGGTGGGGAGGTGTTCAGGGCAGGCTCCTGTGTTGGGGGCGGGGAGGTGTTCAGGGCAGGCTCCTGTGTTGGGGGCGGGGAGGTGTTCAGGGCAGGCTCCTGTGTTGGGGTGGGGGGGGTGTTTAGGGCAGGCTCCTGTGTTGGGGTGGGGGGGGTGTTTAGGGCAGGCTCCTGTGTTGGGGTGGGGGGGGTGTTTAGGGCAGGCTCCTGTGTTGCGGTGGGGGGGGGGGGTGTTTAGGGCAGGCTCCTGTGTTGGGGTGGGGGGGGGGGTGTTTAGGGCAGGCTCCTGTGTTGGGGTGGGGGGGGGTGTTTAGGGCAGGCTCCTGTGTTGGGGGGGTGTTTAGGGCAGGCTCCTGTGTTTGGGGTGGGGGGGTGTTCAGGGCAGGCTCCTGTGTTTGGGGTGGGGGGGTGTTCAGGGCAGGCTCCTGTGTTTTGGGTGGGGGGGTTGTAAAGTATAACGAAGCGGTACTCCTTTATTGAATAAGTACATGTAAAAGAACAGGTAGCGCCAGGAAGCACAACCATGCAGATATCCAGCCAGGGGGTGAGGGGCAGAGCCGGGTGGAGGTGTGACTGGGAGTGTGGGGTGAGGGCAGGGTTCAGAGTGAAGGCCAGAGCCGTGTCGAAGTGTGGCTGGGAGTGTGGGGGTGAGGGCTGGTCCCTGTGCAGGGTTCAGACTGAGGGGGTGAGCCTGGGAGTGAGGCAGGCCCTTGTGCAGAGTTCAGATGGAATGGACGGAGTATGAGGAGAGAGTTGGAGAAAGGCAGATGTCTGTGTTGATGGCTAGAACCTAAGTGAAGCTGTGGCTCAAGTGTGTGTGTGTGTGGGGGGGGGGGGGTTTAGGGCAGGCTCCTGTGTTGGGGTGGGGAGGTGTTCAGGGCAGGCTCCTGTGTTGGGGTGGGGGGGGGTGTTCAGGGCAGGCTCCTGTGTTGGGGTGGGGGGGGGGGTGTTTAGGGCAGGCTCCTGTGTTTGGGGTGGGGGGGTGTTCAGGGCAGGCTCCTGTGTTTGGGGTGGGGGGTGTGCAGGGCAGGCTCCTGTGTTGGGGTGGGGGGGGGGTGTTTAGGGCAGGCTCCTGTGTTGGGGTGGGGGGGGGGTGTTTAGGGCAGGCTCCTGTGTTGGGGTGGGGGGGGGGTGTTTAGGGCAGGCTCCTGTGTTTGGGGTGGGGGGGGGTGTTTAGGGCAGGCTCCTGTGTTGGGGTGGGGGGGGGGTGTTTAGGGCAGGCTCCTGTGTTTGGGGTGGGGGGGTGTTCAGGGCAGGCTCCTGTGTTTGGGGTGGGGGGGTGTGCAGGGCAGGCTCCTGTGTTTTGGGTGGGGGGGTTGTAAAGTATAACGAAGCGGTACTCCTTTATTGAATAAGTACATGTAAAAGAACAGGTAGCGCCAGGAAGCACAACCATGCAGATATCCAGCCAGGCTCTAAGAGACTCAGCTACACTGGAACCCGATTACCTACACACATTCTAAATCTAGTACAACACGAGCCTTAACCGCATGCGCGGTAAGCGTTTTCCCGCTGTGCGCTACATTTTTCAAAAACCCGCGGTTCAACGAGAGGCGTAACTCATGACGAGCTGAGCGTCCAAAGTGTTAAAGTAATAATACAGTATTAAACATATACAATATAACAGGGGTGTTCAGGGCAGGCTCCTGTGCTTGGGGGAGGGGGGGTTCAGGGCAGGTTCCTTTGCTGAGGGGGGGGTCAGGGCAGACTCCTGTGCCGAAGGAGGGGTTGGGGTTCAGGGCAGGCTCCTGTGCTGAGGGAGGGGTTGGGGGGTTCAGGGCAGGCTCCTGTGCTGAGGGAGGGGTTGGGGGGTTCAGGGCAGGCTCCTGTGCTGAGGGAGGGGGGGGTTCAGGGCAGGCTCCTGTGCTGAGGGAGGGGTTGGGGGGGGCTCAGGACAGGCTCCTGTGCTGAGGGAGGGGTTGGGGGGGGGTTCAGGGCAGGCTCCTGTGCTGAGGGAGGGGGGGGGTTCAGGGCAGGCTCCTGTGCTGAGGGAGGGGTTGGGGGGTTCAGGGCAGGCTCCTGTGCTGAGGGAGGGGTTGGGGGGGTTCAGGGCAGGCTCCTGTGCTGAGGGAGGGGTTGGGGGGGTTCAGGGCAGGCTCCTGTGCTGAGGGAGGGGTTGGGGGGTTCAGGGCAGGCTCCTGTGCTGAGGGAGGGGTTGGGGGGGTTCAGGGCAGGCTCCTGTGCTAAGGGTAGGGGGGGTGTTCAGGGCAGGCTCCCGTTCTGGTGTTGGGGGGTTCAGGGAAGGCTCCTGTGCTGAGGGGTTGGGGGGGTTCAGGGCAGGCTCCTGTGCTGAGGGAGGGGTTGGGGGGGAGGGGTTCAGGGCAGGCTCCTGTGCTGAGGGAGGGGGGTGTTCAGGGCAGGCTCCTGTTCTGGGGTTGGGGGGAAGTTCAGGGCAGGCTCCTGTGCTGAGGGAGGGGTCGGGGTTCAGGTCAGGCTCCTGTGCTGAGGGAGGGGTTGGGGGCTTCAGGGCAAGCTCCTGTGCGGGGGGGGGGGGGTCATGGCAGGCTCCTGT
The DNA here is from genome assembly GCF_964261635.1 of Lissotriton helveticus. NCBI lineage: Eukaryota > Metazoa > Chordata > Amphibia > Caudata > Salamandridae > Lissotriton > Lissotriton helveticus. The sequence continues at coordinate 94,605,569 of NC_136064.1, read as the reverse complement.
GCTGAGGGAGGTGTTGGGGGGTTCAGGTCAGGTTCCTGTGCTGAGGGAGGGGGGGGTTCAGGTCAGGCTCCTGTGCTGAGGGAGGGGGGGTTCAGGTCAGGCTCCTGTGCTGAGGGAGGTGTTGGGGGGTTCAGGTCAGGCTCCTGTGCTGAAGGCGGGCCTTAGTGGCGGTCTGGCCATGAGTGGCGGGGTTAGGAAGGCCACAGCGTCGGGGGTACCAGAGAGCGCGGTGTCCCCTCCTCACCTGCTGCCGGGTCCTCCTCCTCCTCTCTGCAGGCCGCTCCTCCTCCTGCCCTCGGACCCGTTCACTCCACCCGCTGCCGCCGCTCGCGCCTCCCTCAGACACCGGCTCGGACACGCGCAGCGAGACAGGCGCGCTCCACATCAAGCTACACAGGGGTGCGCGCCCTGGGAGGAGGGGGCGGCGACCCCCCCGTCACCCTGCCAACGGGGGCGGCGTCACTAACGCTCCGGCCCTGTGGACCAACCAGAGAGGGGCGGAGGAAAACAAAAAAGAAGCCCGAGAGTTCTAACCCCGCCCCCTCCCGTCTGAGCTCCCATCCAAAGTCCCAACGGCCGAGCCGGGCGGCGCGTGCAGATCCCAGAGGTACACTCACCTTGGACCAATGGGAGAGCGCGGAGAGAGGTGCGCGAGGCGCCGGGCCGCCTTCTGCGGGGTCGCTGGCTCGCGGCTGCCTCAGTCCCGTCAGGAAGAGCTGCGGGGCGGACGTGCCTCGGCACGCGCAGCGCCTGAAACTTTTTCACTCCTTAAAACTGAACATTTGTTTTCAATTCACAGATACCACTGGCAACGATGCGGAATAACGTGCAAAAAAAGAAAATTTCACCCGGGCCCTGCAACAATGTATGCAACTTCCCTATGTATATAGAGATAACTCTAATCACTTCCTATGTGACTCTTAGAGTATATCCATGTGTATCCCCTCCCTAAGTAGATAGAGATATCACTAATATATGCCTAGATTTTATCCATTTGAACCTCCTCCCTGTGTGATTTTATCTCTTGTACATTTGCAATTTTTTCTGTTTGTACCTCTTTATAACGTATGTAATCCTAAATCTTTCTATAACGCATGTAATCCTCAATCCGTATGTTTTCAACTGGTTCTTATGTAAGTCAACAATTTGCAAATTCTTTTTGTACCGTCAGTCCTTATGTTTGAAACTGGGTCCTATGTAAAGCGCTCTGACACCTTCGGGTAAAGTTCGCGCTATATAAAATCGCATAAATAAATAAAAAAATAAAAAACAAAGCATGAATTATATATGTATATAGAGATAACCCACTAGTATATGTAGTAGACCCTTGTACTCACTACCATTCCAATGTGACTCTTAGAGTTTATCCATTTGTATCTCTTCCTTGTGTGACTTTACAACTTGTACACTTGCAATTTTTTTCCCAGTTTGTATCTTTTATATAACTCATGTAATCCTAAATCTTTATGTATCACAACTGGTTCTTTTGTACAGCGCTCTGACACCTTCGGGTGATATAAAATCGCATTAAATAAATAAAATTAAATTGTAAAGCCCCAGCAACTTAGTTAAGTTATGGGTCGCTGGTCTTGTGAACAAACCCACTCCCCCCCCCCCCATATGTCCGGCCACTCTTCCCTATAGCACAGGTGATGCCCAGTGGGAAAAGTATAACTGGGCGACTGTCCTACAATCGTGACAAGCCCCCCCCACCCCCCCAAACTCTCCATGCGCTCTAGGTGCTCCCCAGTAAGTGCATCTGAAAGGACTTGTGCCAAAGGGCTGCACGAGGGCTTTAATACATTTAGGAAATTGCTGAAAACAAACTTCTTCAGTCCATACTTAAACAAATCTCAAACTCAAATTTGCTGGAACTCCGTTATCTGTATATTTATCAAAATTAATCTTGGAACTGTCCCCCCAGTGCTTGAAATGGAAAAATAGAAGTGCAGGTACTCTGCAGCAGCGTACCTGCTTGTTTCTGAGAAGTGCAGGTACTCTCCAATCAAAAGTATTACGCCACTCTTGAGAAGTGCCAGGACTCTCCCTCTCAAAATAAAAATGTGCCGGTACTCCGTACCGGCCCATTTAAAGCACTGGTCCTCCCTAATGTAGCAGATTAGCGGTCCTTCTGTCTGGCAATCACTGGATTTGTATGCACCACATCATCTGGCCCGGGGTGGCCAGTGGCTTTAAATAAAGGGGAATGAACTGCTCAGGGTCTCACTCGGATATGTGTGCCGGAGTAGTATGGCCTTGGGAGCGAAGCCTGCCATACTTGGGATTCCATTGGGGCAACCCCGGCACACATCACCACACCCAATACCCACAGCACGTTCAAATATTCAAGTACATCCTTTTGGATTTGTGAATGTAATGTGCACAACTGCCTGCAAGGTACAGCAGTGCTACAGAAATGGGTTAGTTAATCAATGTTGTACTTATTTTCGGGTTGGCACGTCACTCGATCTAGCACTGCCTTTCCAGTCCCTGGCGTTGCTTTTCAGGTCCCTGGCATCGCTGTAAGATTGACTACAAGTCCCAGAATGCATCTATTATTAGAAGTAAATCCAGACGCTGGACTAATTGCAAGCTTCTGATATGGTAGTAGTATTAGTTTATTAAAACCATAAACAAAATCACACAGTTCATAATGTTCAAAAATACATACAAAAAGAATTAAAAGGAGATTTATCATACAACTAATACAGACACTAGGAATCACGCCACAAGCCTATCGCTTTCTTAAACTTTCCTTCCTAGGTATTTTAGTCGAGGTGCAAAACACAAAGCTACATCAAGCAAGACTAGCTAATTCGACCACGGCAATCCTGAAGGAATCCTTGTCGGCATTACAGCTAAAGGAGGTTTGGTTAACACCAGCAACGTATTCTGATCTCAAAAGCGTTGTGAACACCTCAATCAAGCGGATATCTTTGTTAACTGATAAAATGAACTTCGCAAAAAACATCACGCTTGGGCTGTGATACAGGCGTACCAGAGGATAAAGCCGCAACAGCATCTGATTGAACACCTCTCTTACCACAAAAAGCATTACCTGATGTTGCTACGCATGGGATCATTCCTCTCAAAGGATTTGACCCCATAATGGAAATTTACATGGCCATCTAAGGAATGCCGGCTCTGTTGTCAAGGGGAGGAGTCACTATTACACGTACTATACACATGCCCTTTTTTACTGAAAACTCGTAAATCCACTATTCGTTTTTTTTTTAGGAATGAACAAATAAGAACTTGCAGAGCTGCAGTCATCAGGTGTCTTGGAGGGCTTTCGAGTCCCCTCCCCTGTTGTGCCATAAAACTCTGGAAAATAGCAGCAAAGGAATTGGAAAAAATGTATTTAAGCCAAGTAGCTAACAAATAACCTACTGGCCGGCATTTCTTAAAATGTATTGTATTACTTGTCCGCTTTTTAACTGTGGTCACGACCCTAAGGTCTTTTTTTTTTCTTCTTTCAAATGTTTAAAAAAAAATATGCTCATTTAATGTATTGCGTTTTATGATGGTTTGCCATCCTTTTACGATTTTTAACGAATCAATAAAAGTATATTTGACTGACTAACACATAGCTACATTGTTATACACAAATGGCCCTGCACTCAATAAAACAAGTAGGTTATTAGTGAAGGCAATTTATTGTCCATAATAAAAACAGAGAAATAAGTTGAAGCCTTCCCAAATGAAAAGAGCAATAGTTGAGTTTGATTATAGAAAAGTGGTTTCTTTTATTCCAAAGAAAACTTCTTAATCGTCACAACTGCCGACGCGTTTCGTCCTCATAGGGACTTCAGGGCTTGATATAAAGTTGAAATGTATCAGAGATTCTTTGAAGTGTGACTCTTACAAGTGCAGTCGGATCAATAATACAACCGGATATGTGTTTCCCGAGTAGCTGGGGTGGTGTCCGGTTCAGATGAAAGCTACTTTGGATAAAAGTGGCTAAACAGCAGCTGATCTTTTCCCTAATGTCTAAAATGCAGGATTGCCATACAGACAAAGTTTCCTTAAGTAGATTAATATAAGTAATTAAGGTGCATATAGGCAGGGCAAAGGCAGGTATGTACACAGTGCTGGATGTGCTTGGGGCCCGCTGTAAAAGTGCAACTGTGCAAGACTTCACATCATTAAAAATAGACAAAGTAGATTCTGAGTATAACGGGATAGGGAGCAGCTGATTATTGCCAACCCTAGCAGCCTGTCCTTATCGATTATCTGCGCATGTTAAGTTTGCCAAAGAGGTTTCTGATTTATCAAGGTTTAGGATTTGATTCCGGAGCCCCCTCCAGGGTACACATCGCATACCCTCTTAGCTGATCATCTCTCTGATATGGAGCAATATGGCATCCTTGTATTTTTCACGGGTCCCTTTTACGAAACGTAGCTAGAGTATGGCGGAAGAAGACGTTCAGGCTGAACACTTTATAACTTTTCTGTGCACAATTATGGCAGTAAATCTCGTCTGCCAACAAAAGTGGGAGACACAAGGTTCCTAACAAAAAGCAGAAAATAGGAGGAGAAAAGTAAAGCCGAAGCTGTCAGTTTTCCGGAACACACACATGCTCTTCGTGTTCCATCACAATGAGGATGAACCTTGTGTTGAGGTTCAGTGCCAGGTCTTCTTTCTGAGGCTTAGAAGAGCAAAGGCTGGTAGAGCTGGGACAAAGTCACTTCATATGGAAGCTGGTTCTTCAACCACCAGTTTCTGAAGGATAGTGGCAACAGAAAACACAATACTGTTAAAAATAGATGTGCAGATCATATAGCATACCCACAAATCTTTGGAAGTACTTCGGTGACTGACTGGCACGGCCCACTAAGCAGTGCATGACTTAACAAAAGCACCCTGCTGCTGTACGTTGATTGTGCATACAGCGCTTTCCTAAGCAGAAAGGGTTAAATCTGTGCAACTGAAATTATATAGTGCTTACTGAGATAAGACGTTACTGCAGACTGAGATAAGACGTTACTGCACGTAAGACCCGTAAACATTTTATAACAGTCCCTCCCTACCAACTTTCCCAGGTAGGCCTACCTGCAGGTCTGTTTGTGCTGTTCACACCCCTACCGTTCGAGCAAGGGGCATGTGACTTACTGACCACGCGCTTGGCTTACCTCCTCTCTGGGGATCCCCAGATATCCCAGTATAGCAGGGCTGGGCATGCAGCACCTTTGCCTCTGGTTGACTGAGTTTATAAGCAGCAGGGAGATGCAAGAACATCAACGAAAAGCGAGCTCTCGCAATGCTCCGGTTGATGCAGGAGTAGCTGCCCCAGTCTATATTTTCGCTTTGCATTCTGGTACATGTAGTCCTGGTTTTGTAACTGGATACATTGTAATACTATTTCTTGATAAATTTGTACAGCAGGGATTATTTAGAAATATGTCCTGCATCGCCTTCCAACCTCCACAAATATAGTAACTGTTTCCTCTAAACATTGACCCACAGACTTCTCCACCATATCTGACCTCCTACAATTTATGTACATACACTTGCTCCGCGATAAAAGTCCTTGGCTGGGAAGAAAGCACACCAGTTTTGATAGCAGGAATCTGTCTCTTTCAACTATACCATCTTAGCAAAGTAATAATGTACCAGAGGCCTGAGTAATCCTCAGCCACTTGGGCATTTTACATCTAACTGGACTGAACAGAGGTAGCTGAAGCCTGAGTAATCCTCAACCACTTCTGTATGTTACATCCAAGTGCAACTAACAGGGGTATCTGAAGCATGAGTAACTTTCATCCAGGTACACCTAACAGGTATCTGAGGCCTGAGTAACGCTCAGCCTTTTGTTCATTTTACATCCAGGTGGTGCCCCTAACAGGTGTATCAAAGGGGGTTGTGGAATTTATAGAAATATCTACTTGTCCATGGGGCAGGTTGCTTCATAAATCCACTTGTCCCTTTTGTGCCATGTAGTGCAGTGACAAATGATGGCAGCGATCTCATTATATAAGATATTGGATATGGCCTCTCTGATTATGCCAGGGCTCATTCCACAGTAGGTTTTAAATACTAGCAATTCCCTTATGTTGCCACGTTCCACAGATCTTCATACTGGGGATGAATTTAGTGGTAAGCAATAGTTTCAGGGTTTAAATGCCCTTTTGAGTCTGTGCAAACCTACTAACGTGCATATTTTAAGGGTTTTCACCAACTCTTCTCTAATCTTTTTCCATACTGAGAAAGGTTAGAAATTTACTCCTGATGGAGGATGGGGTATTGGGTGGTGTGTTTAGGGGTGTGTGGGTGTATAAGGTGGTAAGGGTATTTTTAGGGTGGGTAGAGATATAGGTTGATAAGAGAGGTTTAGGGTTGGGTAGGGGCATTGGGCGGTAAGGGTGTTTCTAGGGTTTAGGTAGGGGTATAGGGTGGTAGGGGTATTTTTACGTAATACAATGATAATTGGTGTGTTTAATATGCAGGCAATTCAAGGACCGTGCCTTCTGACTAATTTCCAAAATCCTTCATTAATATCTGTACTAACCCAGTTACTACATACTACAGAGAGGAAGTCAATATTCCAACGATGATCTAGTCTGTTCGTCATACTTTGTTCTTTCTTTTGAATAAATATGTATCATTTCGAGTTTATTTACTTGTGGTGTACAGCATGTGTGCTTAGAATAAACACTTTTATCAAACACTTCCCACTCTTACTGATACCTAATGGTTTTGCAAAAAGGACTTAGTTTGATACTCGAGAGAGATACAAAGATGGAGGTTGATTCAAATGAATACATACCACTAACTCACTGCCTCATCACTTTAACATTGTCTTCAATTACCCTGCCTTTCAATACACAACATTAAAATACCATTACCTCAAAATCATCTCTTCTTTATAACATTTACATCGATATTTAATGCCCAACTATTATCAATAATATCTAGTCATTTTCATTGTATTGTACATTTATTATGAAACTCTTACCCTTTATCCATCCCAAACTTTAATATTCAATTATTTAATTATTTCCAGTTTAATTTTTCGAGTTCCTAACCCATTACCAATAAGAAATACTTAGTAATTTTTGTATAATTAAATTAATTGAAATTAAATTAAACAATAATCCTTCATGCCAGTCCTAACACTTTCCTTACCCAATACATAATAGGTTATTACTGTAATTAAATTCAAATTGAATTAAAAATAAGATGGTCATATGCTGCCCAAATTCTAATAACACCAATACTAACCAATATTTAAAATGTAATTAAATTAATGAATGCTAAATGATTTAAAATTACAAATTCCTTACTGTAACTAATGATGACACCTTTACTCCAATCAATGGATTTGATTAGAATACATTTCAATTAAATTACATTAAATGATAATGAATTAGGGATATTAGTCCATAATTTGAATCGCCACCCCTAAATGTTTAATGACATTAACCCTTTAACCATTTAACACTTTTACAAGGTTATGACGGAGACAAGGTAATTCAATCAAGATAAAGGTCAGAAAAGTTTGTGCCAGAGATGTGAGGCTGTGCTTCCCTTTAAACTGAAAACTTAAAAAAAGTTAAGTGATGAGAAACGTTGCTTGTGCTCTATAGAACCTGCAGGGTTCACAGATGGGCTTTAATGGTTAATGGGTGTGAACGTTGAATGCGGCACCGTAAGCACCTGTACTCCAATAAAGAAACCCTCCCATCGCTGTAATGGAGTGGCCATCAGAACAGTTTCATCAATTTTGCAAGACAACAACCAAACTGTTGAAACTTAATTGAAGCCTTTCAAAGAATATTCATGTGTTTTGCCACCAGCATTGTTAGCTGAGGCCTCGATTATGGAATCAAATGCGCAGTTATCCATACTGAAGAAGTACCACACTGTATCACACATCTCAAGGTGGTTTCAACCAGCAATGATCACTGAGGCAGAATCACTTCCTGGTTCAATTGCTGTTCAAGCTTCACCTCTCCTGTTAACCCCCAGTCAAAACAATGGTTAAACCATGACCCTCCACGGTTGACCATTTATAAGTCGTGCAAAACCATGGAAGTTAGATTTATGAACATGGACCACCTGGTAGTTCCCTGTGTGAGCATGCAAGGCAGGCAAGAGTGGACACACACAACTAACACCAGACGCTCAAACCCGAACAGTGCGGAGGCATGCTGCGACTACATCAGATCTGTGTGACGATGGCAGTGTGAGGTGTGGGTGGGCCCTCTACGGGAAAGACTGCTTAGACCTTTCAGAGCAGATCTTTCTGGAGCCTGGCTCCGTAGGGTGAGTCCTGATGTTAACAGGCTAGGCCCAGGTGCGAACTGTGTACCATAGCTTGAAGGAGAGAGACCCTTGCGGAGGTAATGGTTGATGCTTTATATTAGAACTATTATCTTCATGAAAGCCAAGATGTGGAACCCACCAATGGTGGTCTCTGAAGGTTAACATACATGCATATGGAACAAATGGGCTTGCAATGACGGAACCATACAGCAAAATCGAACACAGGACAACCCGAACAAACACAACTTCTACCACAGCACTACCGGTCAGACAAATTCCTTAAGGGAACAGGGGACCCGGAAGAAACCAGGAGGGAATGGGGAAAAAAATTAAACTGCCAGGGCAGCGTTTATATACCAACCTGACTCCATGTCGTCTGGGGGGGTATGCCGAGTCCTCGCGTTCATTAGTACAGTTGCCATGTATTCTGAACCTTGCAGTCCTGGGGTGTCACATGAAAGCATAAGGGGAGTGACAGAGCGGAAGGTTACTTGTTGTGGACATGTATGTAGGATAAGGGGGGCCATACACTGAAGGTGGGGTTACAAGGATAGAAATAGGAAATTTCACTTTGTGCAGACATTGGCCACTCTGTGGTATAGTCACCGAGAAATGGTGCGGAATCAAACACAGCGGAAACATTTAAAGTGACTGCAAGTGCCTGAGCTGAATCCTAAAGTCCCCATAGGTACACCATGTAGGGGTCGACTCTGCAGCAAGATCCCCACTCACACCACCATTTTGTCGGTGGACAGACCTCTGTAGACCATAAATTCCTTCCGCTTGTGGAGGTGTGGTCGACCACCCCTCTCCACTACCCTCATTTTCAAAAGTTTTTTTTTATATTGACTGCTCTTTAGCATAATATATATGGACTGATAGCTTTGCACTGTTTTGGAGATACACCTGATAATGGAGCATTAGCCAGACAATGTTCTTCCTGTGTCCATTCAACAACCTGTCTTGCAACAAAGACATTTTGAGAGCATGGGGTCTGCATATCTGGATGGTGGGCATCACTATAACATTAATAATTGTAATTCATTTAGCAAGGAAGTTCAAAAGCAATATACATACCATAGAACATACATTCTAGTGTGAGATATAGTTGACTTTTTAAAAACATCTCTTTTTTCTAGAAGAGTAGGCAAACCTGGCATTCTTTGGCAAATTACGTGAGACATCCTCCTAATCTTGAACGGGTAATGTGAGGACCATAGCTTTCTCTCACATGGATGCAATAGAAACGTCATCGTGTGTGACGTTTGGTTTACTGCTACTTCCATGTGAGGTGGCCTTCGTATACATTCTAGGCAGACGTGAACAAACAGGGTGGATCGGTAGGAAATAGGACATCTTTCCTGTAGGGACTATATGTTCAACGTGAGAAAAGATGCTACATGCACTGAAGTTCGTAAAGCCACAACATACCCATCCACTGGTAGCACATCTTGGAAGGACACATCGGGTGGACCCTGAATACCCGGTTTCTGTTTGGGCACATCTGGGAGGGACTATCTGAGTGGACACTGGATTCTCAGTTTCTATATGGCTGCATGTCTGGGATGGACAAGCTGGGTGGACCATGAATTCCCTGTACTATGTTTTTGCATGTCTGGGAGAACTGTAAATTCCATGTTTCTCCAAGGCAGCATGTCTGGGTGGAACATGCAGCTTGGGTGATGGATTCCTTGAGTTTACGTGGTAGTGTTCCTTGTAGGGGGTGCTGGGTAGACCTTGAATTGGCTAGCACTATGCATTAATCGGTTACGGCCATTCACGCAGCTCTTAAAAATAATCTTCAGCCAAACCCAATATGCCAGAGCTAGAACCCCCCAGTCCTTCTTAATCCCACCCACCTTCCTCTTTTTATTGCTGGTCTGTGTCAGTTAAATAATATCATAATAATAAATAATAATAAAACCACTTCTAAAGCGCATGGTTACACTTAAACAGTGTGTCCCCCGCGCTGAGAGATGCTACTGCTCCCCGAAAGGTCATCTTGTTACTGATATTTATTATGAATGAGAGAAGTTTAATAAAAGAGGGCTTTGGTTGAGGAACAATAGAGGTTAGGTTCTGAGCAAGTGAATACCTATGTATGGGATGGTAGACTTACTCACATTTAGGTGTGGGAAGTAAAACAAAAAAAGTTGTGAGTTTAATTTCCAAGTGCTTACGTGGGGATGCGAGGCCAATGTGTATTTATTGGAGTATCACTAACAGAGGGCTGTGCGGTATGGGATTTCCTGCTTCTATGTGATATATGGCTGTGTATCTGAGAGGGCTGGGCTGGGTGCACCACCAATTCTGTTTCTACAGAGTAGTCTGTCACATGGACGCCATTTTCGGGGTCTCAGCTGTGAACCCCGGCTTGCCCCTTGCTACCCCTGGCACTGCCTTTGCGACCGCTGGCCTCAGAAGAGGCAGAATCAGTGCCAGTAACACGGGGGGCTCCTTATTTCTTGTCGTCTGCTCTACTAATAGCGACTAACATTATATTCTTTGATGCAGGCGGCGCTGCACCAAAGCTGCTGTGCTGTCTTGCGTCAAAGGGGGAGAGAAAAAAGGTGCATTATCTAATCATATATGGTGCATTGTTCCTTTCCCCATGCCCGGGCGCAATGTAGGCAGAATGCTGCAGCGCACATACCTTTGTGCCAGAGTGCAAGCATGGGTTTGCACTGGGAGGGGCTCTTTCAGTTCAAAAGCCAGGCTTGAAGGCTTTCCCACTTTGTGTGTGTGCTGTACAATGCAGCACAGGTGCGAAGTTGTAAAAGCTAGAAGAGGTCAAATAAATTCTCCTTGTTACACCTGCCTCTAGGAAGCATGAGACGCTTATCGACCAATGTTTTTAGATAGAGATTTGTGTCAAAACCCATGGGCGGTTGCATGGAAACTCCCATGCACCATTGGTGGAAAGCCGCTTAATACAAAATAAAGCAAAGTGGTTCACAGCACAACTTTGCATTACTTTCTGATACTATCCAACATAAGTTTGTAAGCAGGCCTGAAGGACAGGGTCCTTGGGCCCTGGATTTCCTATACACCAGCATGTGGCGAGAAGTGGATTCCATGCATCCGTTGATCTCAATTTTGGCAGGAACCGACTGATCAGGACATGAGGTTCCCTGCATCTTTCGGCATCCTTCAGGGGTCTGCCGTATCTCCTTACTTTTTTTTTTTTTTTATATCTTACCACTGCCCAGATTCATCAGCAAGTGGGGCTTCCAGTTGCTCATGCCCCTTATAGACCCCTTCCCCCCTCGAGGCATGGATGGGTGGCACCGGGGGCATCCGTCCAGCTCTGCATTAAAGTGGTAGGGACATAGGCGTCCCGCTAGAAGGCCCTGTAGGGCCTAGACTCCACCAGTAAGTTACTTATGATAGCGCTCACAATGTCAGGCAGCCGCTTCAAGGCGCCAGTAGAAACAAAACAAGATCGTAAACCTCGGAGACCCCTGAATGAGATCTACATGCAAACTGTACAATTACTTGCATATATCATACACATTCTAAGTTTTTACCATATCTGCAACTGTAATGGACAGCTTGTAAAGGTTGTGACAACTCTAAGGATAAAGTGACTTCACTACACATCGCTTACACTAATTATTCACAGCCATTTTTTCTGGGACTCAGTTCAAGCCTTCGGGGTTCAAGTAGCTCAGGCGGGCCTTGCTTTCGCCAGCGGAGACTGGAAAGCCAATATTTTCAGTCACTGCCACCCATTTTGTGGTATTCTTGGCACCTGCACGGACGAACCCCACAAGCTAACTCTCTTTAAAAGCCTTTCTATCCTCACAATTTCTGAACTTCTAGCACGTCGTCCTCTGATGTTTTTCACAAGCGTGTACTTGCAGCACATGAAACCCTAATTAGGTGTGCAAACACTTTAGAGAAAGCTCACAACTTGTCTGTAAGCACCGGCTGATTGGGCGCCGGATTCTCTGAGTCTGTATGGGACATGCTCCAGAAAGACTGGCTCATCAAACCCTCCAGGCTGGCTGAGCCTTGGTTTCCCTGTACTCGGTAGTAAGATGCCTTGAAGGGACATGCTGGTTGAGTTCTGCAATATCACAGCACTCTACCTCATTAAACAAACCTAACTTTAACTCTAGTATTGCACCATCTGTAAGATCAACAAGCAAGCATTCCATCAACCAAAGCAAAAGAGGCAAAAACCCAGGAGCGGATCCCTTGGCATCTAAAGGCCCCGGCTTTGGAAGGAGCCCACCCCATCCTTGTGGGACCGGCCACATCAACCGCTCTTTACAAACCCCCTGCCAACCACGCTGCGGATGGAACCACGCTGCGGATGGAGCCACGCTGCGGATGGAACCACGCTGCGGATGGAACCACGCTGCGGATGGAACCACGCTGCACTGCGGATGGAACCACGCTGCGGATGGAACCATGCTGCAGATGGAACCACGCTGCGGATGGAACCACGCTGCGGAAGGAACCACGCTGCGGATGGAACCACGCTGCGGATGGAGCCACGCTGCGGATGCAACCACGCTGCGCTGCGGATGGAACCACGCTGCGGATGGAACCACGCTGCGGATGGAACCACGCTGCGGATGGAGCCACGCTGCGGATGGAACCACGCTGTGGATGGAACCACGCTGCGGATGGAACCACGCTGCGCTGCGGATGGAACCACGCTGCGGATGGAACCACGCTGCGGATGGAACCATGCTGCAGATGGAACCACGCTGCGGATGGAGCCATGCTGCGGATGGAACCACGCTGCACTGCGGATGGAACCACGCTGCGGATGGAACCACGCTGCAGATGGAACCACGCTGCGGATGGAACCACGCTGCGGAAGGAACCACGCTGCGGATGGAACCACGCTGCGGATGGAGCCATGCTGCGGATGGAACCACGCTGCGCTGCGGATGGAACCACGCTGCGGATGGAACCACCCTGCGGATGGAACCAGGCTGTGGATGGAACCACGCTCGGATGGAACCACGCTGCGGATGGAACCACGCTGCGGATGGAACCACGCTGCGGATGGAACCACGCTGCGGATGGAACCACGCTGCGGATGGAACCACGCTGCGGATGGAACCACGCTGCGGATGGAACTATGCTGCGGATGGAACCATGCTGCAGATGGAACCACGCTGCGGATGGAACCACGCCGTCAACCTTGGCCAGTACTGGAAAAACAGAGAGCTCCGTTCGCATTCTGGCAAGACTTATTGCCCCAACTCAGGGTATACACACTACCCTTTCCCTCCCTCCTAAGAGCCCCCATGCAGCCACTGCTCAGGATACAAAGTTGTATCCACTACCTTTAAAAAACCAAGCACATGATCTCCAGCTTTCTTCAGGATCCTACAAGAGTTGCTGCCCCAAGGCCACGAGCCACACCATCTACTAGTTGAAGAAGTGATAGTGCCCAGGAATGTGTGCAAAGAAAAAATAAAATATATATCACTTACTACACCCAGGCCACACACATTTCACCTCCTGTGAAGAAGGCATGCATTGCTACAGGTCAATGTCATCTGTTCTGTCACATGATTCTGCCATTTCAGCCAATCAGTCAGCAATTGTATAGCGCACCATTGTCACCTCTAGGGTTTTCTAAGCACTGCGGTGCGAGGTCTCAGTCGAAAAGCCAGGTCTTGAGTTTCTTGAAGTCCTCCATGGAGGATGCTGTTTGAAGATGGTGGTGTGGGGGGGAAGGGGGGTCGTACCAGGTCTCAGCTGTGATGTAGGAGAAGGAGCGACCTCCGCTACAGCTGTGATGGATGCGTCGGGTGTGCGCAAGGGCGAGTGAGCAGGAGCGCAGGTGTTTTACAGGTAGATGGAAGTTAAGCCGGCGGTTGATGTAGGCCGGTCCTTGGTTGTCTAGGCATGTGTGAAGAACTCTTCAAGTTACACACACGCACTGCATATACCAGAATGCAGAGGGGCGATCCGGAGGAGAGGCTAGCAGTGTGCTCCCATCGTTGTTTCCTGTTAAAACGGCTCCCTTGAGCCCCTAAGCTGACGAGCTTTTGGAGATGCACCTGCGCGCCTAAGAGGCAACGAAGCCTGTGACGGTTGTTTGGCGGCCTTCTCAACCACCCCAGAACTTTTCTCTACTGATGAGGGATACTATCCCGAAACACAAGCCATGTCTTGTGACTAGAGATTCTGGAAATATCAAGTACTTACTACTGATGAGGGATACTATCCCGAAACACGAGCCATGTCTTGTGACTAGAGATTCTGGAAATATCAAGTACTTACTACTGATGAGGGATACTATCCCGAAACACAAGCCATGTCTTGTGACTAGAGATTCTGGAAATATCAAGTACTTACTACTGATGAGGGATACTATCCCGAAACACGAGCCATGTCTTGTGACTAGAGATTCTGGAAATATCAAGTACTTACTACTGATGAGGGATACTATCCCGAAACACGAGCCATGTCTTGTGACTAGAGATTCTGGAAATATCAAGTACTTACTTGCACCAACTTTGGTGAAACACTCACAAACTTTTTCCCAAACTCTTCAAGTTACACGCACTGCATATACCAGAATGCAGAGGGGCGATCCGGAGGAGAGGCTAGCAGTGTGCTCCCATCATTGTTTCATGCGTGAGGATCTTGAACTGGCATCTCTTCTGGATGGGGAGGTTTCAGGGACTACTGCGAGGGACATTTCCTCGCGGCTCACCTGCCACGTTGGTGAGCATGCCCAGCACCGGTTTAACTTCCTTCTCTGTCATAGGCTCAGGTCTCTTGAAAAGCCCAGTCCAGCAGCCTGGCGCGCATCGCTGCTTTCAGATTGGACACTTCGGTTTCTACAGCGAACCCTCACCTTTGCCTTAGAGCCGGTTCTCACTAAGCAGTAAGCCAGGAAGTGTTAAGGATCTTCTAAGATGGCTTCAGTCACAACAAGGATTCTTTAGGCTCTTAATAGGGATATTGTGCCATTTTTTGAAGCTCATGCTACATAAACTTATTCTGATGGTGGCATGTCAGAAGGTTTTGTGGGGTCAGGGGACCAAATGTTTGCGGTGCTTCTTCTTGGTTTCTGATCCAAGGAGAACTTCCTAATTAAGATGTACTCTGGTGAAAGAGAAAAGGCTCTATTTGGTGCCGCCAAGTGGTGTTGCTGAATAGCTCTATCAAGAAGGAACAGGTTGGGCCTTCTGTTTTTTATCTAAAAACATGTAACAGGAGAGCGGGGCCTCAAAATGCACAAGCTTGGAGTAAAGGGCTGCAGCTGTCCTACCCTTGTTATGGCCCTGCTTTGATGCATGTAGAAGGGGTAATGTGGCACGTTTGGTGGTGGCTCCAGCAAGGGGTGTTCCTCTGGGTCCCATGGCAGTCTGTTGTTATTGGCTCCAGCAAGGGGTGTTCCTCTGAGTCCCATGGCAGTCTGTTGTTATTGGCTCCAGCAAGGGGTGTTCCTCTGGGTCCCATGGCAGTCTGTTGTTATTGGCTCCAGCAAGGGGTGTTCCTCTGGGTACCCTGGCAGTCTGTTGTTATTGGCTCCAGCAAGGCGTGTTCCTCTGGGTCCCATGGCAGTATGTTGTTATTGGCTCCAGCAAGGCGTGTTCCTCTGGGTGCCATGGCAGTCTGTTGTTATTGGCTCCAGCAAGGGGTGTTCCTCTGGGTCCCATGGCAGTCTGTTGTTATTGGCTCCAGCAAGGTGTGTTCCTCTGGGTCCCATGGCACTCTGTTGTTATTGGCTCCAGCAAGGGGTGTTCCTCTGGGTCCCATGGCAGTCTGTTGTTATTGGCTCCAGCAAGGGGTGTTCTCTGATACCCATGGCAGTCTGTTGTTATTGGCTACAGCAAGGGGTGTTCCTCTGGGTCCCCTGGCAGTCTGTTGTTATTGGCTCCAGCAAGGTGTGTTCCTCTGGGTGCCATGGCAGTCTGTTGTTATTGGCTCCAGCAAGGGGTGTTCCTCTGGGTCCCATGGCAGTCTGTTGTTATTGGCTCCAGCAAGGTGTGTTCCTCTGGGTCCCATGGCACTCTGTTGTTATTGGCTCCATCAAGGGGTGTTCCTCTGGGTCCCATGGCAGTCTGTTGTTATTGGCTCCATCAAGGGGTGTTCCTCTGGGTCCCATGGCAGTCTGTTGTTATTGGCTCCAGCAAGGGGTGTTCCTCTGGGTCCCCTGGCAGTCTGTTGTTATTGGTTCCAGCAACTTGTGTTACTCTGGGTCCCATGGCAGTCTGTTGTTATTGGCTCCAGCAAGGCGTGTTCCTCTGGGTCCCATGGCAGTCTGTTGTTATTGGCTCCAGCAAGGGGTGTTCCTCTGGGTCCCATGGCAGTCTGTTGTTATTGGCTCCAGCAAGGTGTGTTCCTCTGGGTGCCATGGCAGTCTGTTGTTATTGGCTCCAGCAAGGGGTGTTCCTCTGGGTCCCATGGCAGTCTGTTGTTATTGGCTCCAGCAAGGGGTGTTCCTCTGGGTCCCATAGCAGTCTGTTGTTATTGGCTACAGCAAGGGGTGTTCCTCTGGGTACCATGGCAGTCTGTTGTTATTGGCTCCAGCAAGGCGTGTTCCTCTGGGTCCCATGGCAGTCTGTTGTTATTGGCTCCAGCAAGGCGTGTTCCTCTGGGTCCCCTGGCAGTCTGTTGTTATTGGCTCCAGCAAGGGGTGTTCCTCTGGGTCCCATGGCAGTCTGTTGTTATTGGCTCCAGCAAGGTGTGTTCCTCTGGGTGCCATGGCAGTCTGTAGTTATTGGCTCCAGCAAGGGGTGTTCCTCTGGGTCCCATGGCAGTCTGTTGTTATTGGCTCCAGCAAGGGGTGTTTATCTGGGTACCATGGCAGTCTGTTGTTATTGGCTCCAGCAAGGGGTGTTCCTCTGGGTCCCATGGCAGTCTGTTGTTATTGGCTACAGCAAGGGGTGTTCCTCTGGGTACCATGGCAGTCTGTTGTTATTGGCTCCAGCAAGGCGTGTTCCTCTGGGTCCCATGGCAGTCTGTTGTTATTGGCTCCAGCAAGGCGTGTTCCTCTGGGTGCCATGGCAGTCTGTTGTTATTGGCTCCAGCAAGGGGTGTTCCTCTGGGTGCCATGGCAGTCTGTTGTTATTGGCTCCAGCAAGGGGTGTTCCTCTGGGTGCCATGGCAGTCTGTTGTTATTGGCTCCAGCAAGGGGTGTTCCTCAGGGTACCATGGCACTCTGTTGTTATTGGCTCCAGCAAGGTGTGTTCCTCTGGGTCCCATGGCACTCTGTTGTTATTGGCTCCAGCAAGGGGTGTTCCTCTGGGTCCCATGGCAGTCTGTTGTTATTGGCTCCAGCAAGGGGTGTTCTCTGATACCCATGGCAGTCTGTTGTTATTGGCTACAGCAAGGGGTGTTCCTCTGGGTCCCCTGGCAGTCTGTTGTTATTGGCTCCAGCAAGGTGTGTTCCTCTGGGTGCCATGGCAGTTTGTTGTTATTGGCTCCAGCAAGGGGTGTTCCTCTGGGTCCCATGGCAGTCTGTTGTTATTGGCTCCAGCAAGGTGTGTTCCTCTGGGTCCCATGGCACTCTGTTGTTATTGGCTCCATCAAGGGGTGTTCCTCTGGGTCCCATGGCAGTCTGTTGTTATTGGCTCCAGCAAGAGGTGTTCCTCTGGGTCCCATGGCAGTCTGTTGTTATTGGCTCCAGCAAGGGGTGTTCCTCTGGGTCCCCTGGCAGTCTGTTGTTATTGGTTCCAGCAAGGTGTGTTCCTCTGGGTCCCATGGCAGTCTGTTGTTATTGGCTCCAGCAAGGCGTGTTCCTCTGGGTCCCATGGCAGTCTGTTGTTATTGGCTCCAGCAAGGGGTGTTCCTCTGGGTCCCATGGCAGTCTGTTGTTATTGGCTCCAGCAAGGTGTGTTCCTCTGGGTGCCATGGCAGTCTGTTGTTATTGGCTCCAGCAAGGGGTGTTCCTCTGGGTCCCATGGCAGTCTGTTGTTATTGGCTCCAGCAAGGGGTGTTCCTCTGGGTCCCATGGCAGTCTGTTGTTATTGGCTACAGCAAGGGGTGTTCCTCTGGGTACCATGGCAGTCTGTTGTTATTGGCTCCAGCAAGGCGTGTTCCTCTGGGTCCCATGGCAGTCGGTTGTTATTGGCTCCAGCAAGGCGTGTTCCTCTGGGTCCCCTGGCAGTCTGTTGTTATTGGCTCCAGCAAGGGGTGTTCCTCTGGGTCCCATGGCAGTCTGTTGTTATTGGCTCCAGCAAGGTGTGTTCCGCTGGGTGCTATGGCAGTCTGTAGTTATTGGCTCCAGCAAGGGGTGTTCCTCTGGGTCCCATGGCAGTCTGTTGTTATTGGCTCCAGCAAGGGGTGTTTATCTGGGTACCATGGCAGTCTGTTGTTATTGGCTCCAGCAAGGGGTGTTCCTCTGGGTCCCATGGCAGTCTGTTGTTATTGGCTACAGCAAGGGGTGTTCCTCTGGGTACCATGGCAGTCTGTTGTTATTGGCTCCAGCAAGGCGTGTTCCTCTGGGTCCCATGGCAGTCTGTTGTTATTGGCTCCAGCAAGGCGTGTTCCTCTGGGTCCCCTGGCAGTCTGTTGTTATTGGCTCCAGCAAGGGGTGTTCCTCTGGGTCCCATGGCAGTCTGTTGTTATTGGCTCCAGCAAGGGGTGTTCCTCTGGGTCCCCTGGCAGTCTGTTGTTATTGGCTCCAGTAAGGGGTGTTCCTCTGGGTACCATGGCAGTCTGTTGTTATTGGCTACAGCAAGGGGTGTTCCTCTGGGTCCCATGGCAGTCTGTTATTGGCTCCAGCAAGGGGTGTTCCTCTGGGTACCATGGCAGTCTGTTGTTATTGTCTCCAGCAAGGTGTGTTCCTCTGGGTCCTCTGGCAGTCTGTTGTTATTGGCTCCAGCAAGGTGTGTTCCTCTGGGTCCCCTGGCAGTCTGTTGTTATTGGCTCCAGCAAGGGGTGTTCCTCTGGGTCCCATGGCAGTCTGTTGTTATTGGCTCCAGCAAGGGGTGTTCCTCTGGGTCCCATGGCAGTCTGTTGTTATTGGCTCCAGCAAGGGGTGTTCCTCTGGGTCCCATGGCAGTCTGTTGTTATTGGCTCCAGCAAGGCGTGTTCCTCTGGGTCCCCTGGCAGTCTGTTGTTATTGGCTCCAGCAAGGGGTGTTCCTCTGGGTCCCATGGCAGTCTGTTGTTATTGGCTCCAGCAAGGGGTGTTCCTCTGGGTTCCATGGCAGTCTGTTGTTATTGGCTCCAGCAAGGGGTGTTCCTCAGGGTACCATGGCACTCTGTTGTTATTGGCTCCAGCAAGGGGTGTTCCTCTGGGTCCCCTGGCAGTCTGTTGTTATTGGCTCCAGCAAGGTGTGTTCCTCTGGGTCCCCTGGCAGTCTGTTGTTATTGGCTCCAGCAAGGTGTGTTCCTCTGGGTGCCATGGCAGTCTGTTGTTATTGGGCAGTGTGTGTGGGGGGGGAACTGGTTATCATTGGTGCCCCACTTACTGTTTCATCCCAGTCGGGTAACAAAGAAACACCCACTGCACACCTTTTCGAGAAGGACGGGCTTCCTCCTGGCGCCAAGAAGCAGCAGTGGGTTTGGAAATCAGGAGCCTGTGTTATACAAGTGATTGCACTTGGATGTCGAGGCAGAGCTACAGCTTGGGAAAAATGTTTTAATGTACTTGTAGGAAGGTGAAGGCAGTTAAAATATTAAATCCCACAGAAGAACTGAAGGTCCTCGCACTTTCTGGGGCCGAGAGAGAACCCCAGCACTGATACAGTAAGGCGCTATAATAAAATAACAAGCACTGATACAGTAAGGCGCTATAATAAAATAACAAGGGGCACTGTGGTAATGTTAGTCCATGGACATGGCTGTCAAGGCACACTGTGAGCTCTCCTGTTCGCTATAATCATTGTCCACTTCATCCAGTCAAAGGCGCACGGATGTCCGTCAGTCAGACTGGTGTCTCACATCTGTCCCGTCCCCTCATTTTCCTGTGGCTCAGGTGCAATGCAGGAGCACCCATTGAGTGTGAGACCCAGGGGCTCAAATTCCTTCAAAAATAGCTGCAAAATCAAGAAACATGAAATCCCACCAACCAAACTGAACCACAAGTTCAACATGAAATTTGGAGTCAGTTCACACGCGTCAGTATCCAGTTTATGGAGCTCCTTGGGATCTGGCCGTCGGTGTCCTCACAGGAATGCCATTTAAGGAAAGACAGTAAGGGGGTCAGGTGGTCACCAGCCATTGCAGGGGGGGGAGGGGGTCCTGTAACTGGCTAGCAGTCAATATCCCATGGGTCAAAGCCAGCAGGTGAAAGGCCAGTTTTCCAGCTGTAGGGGACTTCACTTTACCAACAGCCTGGCCAGCTTGGGCTTGAAAACCGAAATGCAGCGTTGGGGGGGTTCTAGGTGGGATACCCAGTTTTATGTAGCTCAAAAGGCTTTAACAGGCAGTTTCTATGTGGACTGGGGCTTCCCTATAAGCAGCTCAAGGGGTCCAACGTACCCTTCTGGAGCAGAAAGCTAGTCTAGCCTTTTAAAAGTGCAGCAAGTAACAAATAATGTCTTGCGCTGTATCATCGAAGGGCTGTTTGTCCTGACGGGTAGAATAATGGACAGGTCTTTTCCATTTACCCACATATACGGTCCGTGTAGTGACTTCAGGTAGCCTTTGCATGCACTTCTCTGGGATTTGCAGATAACCAAATTCTTAGTCCTTTGGTGTCAAATTGCAACATTTAGTGCCCTGAGGCTGGCGTGGTACAGCTGACCACCCTGCGGTGTGAGTTCTGGGCTCAGTGCTAGCTTTTCGGGGGATGGATTGATATTTCCAGTGGCAGCGAGTACCATGTCTGCAGTGGCCAGGTGGGAGCCTTGAGGATTAGCCACATTTGAACTTTCTGCATCGTTCTAAGTCAATCAATCCATCAGGCTTTGTAGAGCGCATCTAAATCCCCCGCGAGGGTCTCGAGGCGCTGGGAGATCATGCTGTCTGTTCTCCTATTGGCTGAACATCCAGGTCTTGAGGCTCTTCCTGAACTGCTGGCGCGATGGTGAGGCTTGGAGGTGCAGGGGGAGGTGGTTCCACGTCGTAGTCTCCACTCCCTACATACGGAACGTTAAGTAGCGTTCGGCTGCTGCTCTTTACCAGCCAGTCGTCCTGGTATGGAAGGACAGGACTGCTGAAGCATCGAAGATGGGCTGCTACAGCTGCCAGGCTATGGGGACTTCCAAGGGTAGGGCACTGAACTGATAATGAACCCCAGAAACCAGGGATACTGGTGATGAGCAGCCGGGTGAATGGGGTTGTGGAAGCAGGGGTCCTGGAGATAAAAGGTTACTATGCAGTCCCCGACACAGAGCGGCAGAATAACTTCCTGGAGAGCAGTGATTTTGAAGTGCTTTGATGGGATGTGTGGATTGAGTAGTTCTTGGTCGAGAAGAGCCATAACAGCCTGTCCTTGATGGAGAACAGAAAGTACATGGAACAAAGGTTGTTTCTTTGCTACTGTGGAGGGACAGGTCTGACCGCTCCCTCTGACGCAACACTTGCACATCCTCCGTTGGTGGTTCTGGCTGATGCTGTGCTGGCATGGTGGAAAATTTGGTGGTGTGGAATTCCAAGCAGTGGCTATAGTAAACAATGGAAAACACCCACTGGTGCACGTTATGTTCCCCCGCTAAGTAAGTTGTACCCTGATGGGTCCACCGACAGGTGTTGAGTGGTCGGGGGTACGTATTTAAAGTCATTCCTTTGAGGCCAACGAGCCTCTCGTTCTTGGCACCGCCAACCTCTCGGTGGCTATATCCACGGAATCTTCTTCCGGTGTATGGTTTAGTTGTTTGTGTTTAGAATAAGGAACCCTGCAACTGTTGTTGCCTGTTTTCGCTGCTGCCCACATCTGCTGCCAGCGTGACCTGGAGCTCTGGGGCTGGTTTTGTAGCAACCCGATGTTTTTCGCCATCTCCTTGTCCATCTTGATCTTTTCCAGCATGAACTTCGCCTGGGGCTTAAATAGAAGTTCACAATCAAATAGCAGGATGTTAACTTCTGGATAGAAGAGAGAGAGATTTTTAGCCAAGCCTTCCATACCTTGCTCAAATTTCCATCTATCATGAGGCCATATCGGTGGCATCCTGGGCACAGCACAGGTTGGCATTTGAAATTGTCTCCCCACCTTGGACATTGTTTTTGCCTCTTTATGGATGGTGCTTGAGGTGCTCCTCCTTCTCCTCCCACATGTCTCCTCTCAGTGGTATATGTGTATCTAGAGAGCCAGCCAAGGGAGGTGGCAATGCCCAATTGTGCGGCAGCTCCAAGTACTACCCGCCTATCCTCTACGTCTATTTTCTTCCTCTCCGTCTTGGGTGAAGGGGTATCCTTGTGGCCTGAGTGAACATTCTCTCACATGCAATGTGTACAAGGAAGTCGGGTGGACCAGGCCCAGAATGGCCAATGGGATCTTGCTGGGCACCTTTTATTTATTTTTCACTTGGGGCATAACGACACGTGTCTTCACTAGGTCTTTGAAGTTTTCGGCGGAACATTTCAAGATGCTTTTACCATTGGCAACATTGGACAGACTTCTCAGTTTTCTGAGAGGCTCTCAATAAAGAATTTATTTCCCTCTTCCTCTGCATGGATTTTAACCTTATGATGATCTGCCGCTCCATGGATGACCGCATGATATGCTGTTGGGTTTTCAGGCAGGGAGAGTTTTACAGTATATGGCTCTAAAGATGGGTCATCTGGAGGGTCCATATTATAATCGTACCAAGGGTCATCCCAGTCATTGGCACGCATAGGATTCTTATATAGGTTTACCTAGTCATCGGTGAGGGCCTGGTCTGTAAGGATAGAGTGAGCCGGGGATGACGACTCTGCATGTGATGGGGATAGTGCAGGTTCCCTACGCTCTTTCTTTGGAAAATAAAAAGCGGACTGTAGAATGGGGATCACTCGGAGTCAAGCTCGGTGCCCTCTTCACAGCTATCCACACGGTAGAATGGGGATCACTCTGAGTCAAGCTCGATGTCCTCTTCAAAGTTATCCACACGGTAGAATGGGGATCACTCGGAGTCAAGCTCGGTGCCCTCTTCAAAGCTATCCACACGGTAGAATGGGGATCACTCTGAGTCAAGCTCGATGTCCTCTTCAAAGTTATCCACACGGTAGAATGGGGATCACTCGGAGTCAAGCTCGGTGCCCTCTTCAAAGCTATCCACACGGTAGAATGGGGATCACTCGGAGTCAAGCTCGATGCCCTCTTCAAAGCTATCCACACGGTAGAATGGGGATCACTCTGAGTCCAGCTCGATGTCCTCTTCAAAGCTATCCACACGGTAGAATGGGGATCACTCAGAGTCAAGCTCGATGTCCTCTTCAAAGCTATCCACACGGTAGAATGGGGATCACTCGGAGTCAAGCTCGGTGCCCTCTTCAAAGCTATCCACACGGTAGAATGGGGATCACTCGGAGTCAAGCTCGATGCCCTCTTCAAAGCTATCCACACGGTAGAATGGGGATCACTCTGAGTCCAGCTCGATGTCCTCTTCAAAGCTATCCACACGGTAGAATGGGGATCACTCAGAGTCAAGCTCGGTGCCCTCTTCAAAGCTATCCACACGGTAGAATGGGGATCACTCTGAGTCAAGCTCGATGTCCTCTTCAAAGCTATCCACACGGTAGAATGGGGATCACTCAGAGTCAAGCTCGGTGCCCTCTTCAAAGCTATCCACACGGTAGAATGGGGATCACTCGGAGTCAAGCTCGGTGCCCTCTTCAAAGCTATCCACACGGTAGAATGGGGATCACTTGGAGTCAAGCTCGGTGCCCTCTTCAAAGCTATCCACACGGTAGAATGGGGATCACTTGGAGTCAAGCTCGGTGCCCTCTTCAAAGCTATCCACACGGTAGAATGGGGATCACTCGGAGTCAAGCTTGGTGCCCTCTTCAAAGCTATCCACACGGTAGAATGGGGATCACTCGGGAGTCAAGCTCGGTGCCCTCTTCAAAGCTATCCACACGGTAGAATGGGGATCACTCTGAGTCAAGCTCGATGCCCTCTTCAAAGCTATCCACACGGTAGAATGGGGATCACTCGGAGTCAAGCTCGATGTCCTCTTCAAAGCTATCCACACGGTAGAATGGGGATCACTTGGAGTCAAGCTCGATGCCCTCTTCAAAGCTATCCACACGGTAGAATGGGGATCACTCGGAGTCAAGCTCAATGCCCTATTCAAAGCTATCCACACGGTAGAATGGGGATCACTCGGAGTCAAGCTCAATGCCCTCTTCAAAGCTATCCACACGGTAGAATGGGGATCACTCGGAGTCAAACTCCATGCCCTCTCTAAAGCTATCCACACGGTAGAATGGGGATCACTCGGAGTCAAGCTCCTGCCCTTTTCAAAGTTATCCACACTGTAGAATGGGTATCACTCGGAGTCGAGCTCAATACCCTCTTCAAAGCTTTCCACACGGTAGAATGGGGATCACTCGGAGTCAAACTCCATGCCCTCTCTAAAGCTATCCACACGGTAGAATGGGGATCACTCGGAGTCAAGCTCCTGCCCTTTTCAAAGTTATCCACACGGTAGAATGGGTATCACTCGGAGTCGAGCTCGATACCCTCTTCAAAGCTATCCACACGGTAGAATGGGGATCACTCGGAGTCAAGCTCAATGCCCTCTTCAAAGCTATCCACACGGTAGAATGGGGATCACTCGGAGTCAAACTCCATGCCCTCTCTAAAGCTATCCACACGGTAGAATGGGGATCACTCGGAGTCAAGCTCAATGCCCTCTTCAAAGCTATTCACACGGGAGAATGGGGATCACTCGGAGTCAAGCTCAATGCCCTCTTCAAAGCTATCCACACGGTAGAATGGGGATCACTCGGAGTCAAACTCCATGCCCTCTCTAAAGCTATCCACATGGTAGAATGGGGATCACTCGGAGTCAAGCTCCTGCCCTTTTCAAAGTTATCCACACGGTAGAATGGGTATCACTCGGAGTCGAGCTCGATACCCTCTTCAAAGCTATCCACACGGTAGAATGGGGATCACTCGGAGTCAAGCTCGATGCCCTCTTCAAAGCTATCCACACGGTAGAATGAGGATCACTCGGAGTCAAGCTCGGTGCCCTCTTCAAAGCTATCCACACGGTAGAATGGGGATCACTTGGAGTCAAGCTCGGTGCCCTCTTCAAAGCTATCCACACCGTAGAATGGGGATTACTCGGAGTCAAGCTCAATGCCAGCTTCAAGGGGATGTTCAGATTCCAAATGTTTTCTGACAGTGGCTGAGCAGTCTCCCGGTGCCAAGGCTGAGTATATCGGTATTGAGGCTCAGAGTCCACAGTGTGAGAAGTCTTTGCTGCCGGAGTCAGGGCCGAAGTGAGGTTGAACCCCAGAGAGAAGATCTTCTATGTGTGGGAATTCCAAGGTGTGAAGTTTTGTTCTGGATATGTGTTTTGACGTAGGCCCTATAGAAAATCTGTCTTCAAAGTCAGAGTAATTTCAGGGCAAAAACTCATGATTTTGCACCCGTTCTTCCCTGGACTACCATAGGCCCCCTCTGTTTCAGCATCTGAGATAAGTCCCTTCGACTTCCTTGACACCCTGTTTCTAGGGTGGCTCAGGAGAGCCTTGATGCTGCATCCTATAATGCACCCACAATCTATCCCTTCAGTGCTGGGTCCTCTGCCATCACTAAGACGCCTTACAGGCTGATCAGACGGACTCGTCATGGTCCCTCAGGAGAAAGAAGTTAGCTGGACCACCAGAACTTACTATTGCAGTAACAGCAACATTTTAGAGTGTATTCTCCATACCCTCGGCTAACACAGGAGATTCTCATAAGACTTTGTTCCAGTTTTCTCGCTCCGTCTCTGAATACGTGAATGGTTGCATAAGCTTCAGCCTAAGTTGCTAGCAGTCGTACTAAAATCTAGTGTGTGAAAGTTATCGTGCTGGTGCCTCGATATCGAAGTTCTCAACTTCAGTGACTGTACCAAAGCACTCAGACACATCCAAACCAGGTTTTGGAAAAACAGCAAACTAAGGTGGAGTGTATGTCCTGAAGCATTGTGGGTGTCAGGGGAGCTATTACAAATCACCTGGAAAACGAAACCTCTTCTTTGATGGAAAACCATTTGCAAAATCCACAACCAATTTCAAATGTTGCGCACAGCAGGTGATCCACAGCAGAGAAGCAAGTGCTGCAAACATGCAGATTCTATAACCCAACAAGCAAAGTTATACAGTCCAAAGAAGGGGGGGCAGCCTGTATGTATTATTCAGAATGTATGGCCATCGCCAGGAGGTAATATGCAAACTAACGACAGGCACCCGTCTCATATAAACCTAACTGAAAGAGGACTTCCAGTTTGTTTATGTCATGTTACATAAAAGAGATAGCTCATCTATATGATGAATGAGAGGAAGGGTCACGGGGACCAGCTCACATAATGTAGAGGGTGACGGCGACCAGCTCACATAATGTGGAGGGTGTGAGAAGTTGGCCTGATATATAATGTTCACTATTCTAGTGAGCACTTTGTATCAGTCCAAACAACCCTTATTGATGATTGGTTGTAAGTCAACCTTATAGACCAGCTATCCTAGTAGCATGGATACGAGCAGTCTAAGGCTAAGACTCTAGAGGGCGTGTTAAGCCAGCTGTTTTACCATCACATTACCCCTTGAACACCAAGTGAAAGGACACCACACAAGTTGTTATGAAAATAAACGGATATTTATTTATAACAGGACTACCCTGGACTCTTTATGAGTCAGGGAGCTAAGCACACAACAAAACTCTTAAGAAAATACTTTAAGTCGCACAATTTACACAAATGCCCGAGGGGCACGAAAAACCATATATTACAAAAGTGGAATGCGAATTACTAGCAGGTAAGTAACTATTCTCATAGACTTTAGAAACGCTAGGCCTACAATACTAAACCCTTAGATTAGAAGCAGGAGGCCCGTGGACGTCGTGTGCAGAGTGGGAACTCTCACGCGTAAGGCGGGAAAAAGTCTATGGAGGCCAGCAAAGACAAAGTTACTGTTCTCGGGCGAACCCGACTAGGTGGGTCGAAAACAAGAGTGGATCCGAACACTTAGGGTGTTGGACTATGCTGGAGCACCGGAGTACTCGGTTTACCTAGCCCAGGGGCTGCGGCTGCATAGGGTTCAAGTTGCGTCGGAAACCCTCGTTGAAGAACCAGGAGCCTGAAGAAAGAAGTTGCTGGCAGGCGGCCAGTGAAGAAGTTCGTGGTGATCCAAGCCTGGATCCAAGCCTGGATCAGGGAAGAAGAGGACCTGAAAGCAGAGGGGACCAAGTTCTGAATCACTAGCCAGTGATTTAGGTGGGCACCAGGGTGGCACCGGACGAATTTGGAAAAAACTGCCCTCACTCACATACCGAAGTATGTGACATGCTTCATCATAGGGCCTGCTACAAACGCCCTGGTGTAGCCACATCCAGGGCGGAGCATTAGGGATGGGAAAAAATAATAAATTTCCACGCTACAAGACGTACAAAACAATACGTAAATACGTACAATGAATGACATACATAAGTGATACCGTGAGTAGAGGAACACCTCGTGGATCAAAAGTGCAACACAAATAAGTGCAGTAAGGACGTGTGTTAAAACTGATTAGGGGTGCCAAAAGAAAGAATTACTTTATTAGAACCAATTATGGTACCCTTATCAGTGAAAACATCAGAGGGGACACTCCTTTCCGCCCTCAATCTACCTTTACACCACAATTGGCTCTACTTCCCCCACAAATTGCGACCTTTGAAGAAGCAGTGGTCCATGACCTGGAAACTTCCAACCTGCTCAATTCAGGTCATTTTTCTAATCTATCTAATTGTGAGAGAGAAACTCTAAGATCACTAGGTAACAACAGAAATATTGTCCTGAAACCCGCGGATAAAGGGGGAGCGATAGTGATGATGGACACAGCCACCTATCAGCTGGAATGTCTTCGCCTCCTTTCGGATGACAGGACTTACCAGAAACTCAGAGAGGACCCCACTGAGGAGATCTCGAGAGAAATCAGCATCATGGTGGAAGAAGCAAGATCAAACGATTGGATTACTGAAAAGGAAGTCGAGTTTCTTGTCAATAAACATCCGAAAATCCCTTATTTTTATTGTCTCCCGAAATTACATAAAATAGTGAGGCCCCCTCCCGGTAGACCCATTGTCTCCGGGATGGGGTCTCTACTAGAACCACTTTCGCAATTTTGCGATTTTTTCCTTAAACCTATGGTCCAAGCTTTACCCACGTATCTAAGGGACACCCTGGATATTCTAAATGTACTGAAGGATGTCACGTTTGATCATGATCAAGAATACCTAATAGGGCTAGATATAGAGGCCCTCTATACGAATATCCCTCAACGTGAAACCCTAAGGGTCCTCGAGACGCTGCTTTTTGAAAGAGACTGGCCTTTCCAAACACCACGTGCTTTCATCCTACATTTGGCAGATATAGCCCTTACAAAGAACTTTTTTGAATTTGAAGGGGGTATCTACCTACAAACCCATGGCACTTCCATGGGGAGTGTTTTTGCCCCCAGCCTTGCTGGACTTTACGTGGGGGCTTTTGAAGACACTACAGTATTGGACATTAATGGACCCTGGTTTAACAACTTGAAGCTATGGAGACGTTACATTGATGACGTCCTAGTGATCTGGAGGGGTGATAGAACATCAGTGGACCTTTTTTTGGAGTGGCTTAATGCCCAGAACCCGTTCCTCCATTTCACTTCCACAGTCACCAAAACCAGCCTGCCCTTTCTGGACCTAATCATTGAACCGTGTGATGGTCTTCTGAAAACTAAAGTCCATCATAAGCCTACGGACAAGAATGCTCTCCTAGCCTTCGAGAGCTTCCACCCACGCTCCCTACGGGAGAACTTACCCGTGGGACAATTCTTCCGGATTAGACGGAATTGCTCTGATAGGGATGACTTTGTGGAGGAAGCTATACATCTGTCCTCCAAATTACAACAGAGGGGGTACCCCACAAGAATCATAAAGAAAGCTAAGAAGAGAGCACTTAACGCCAATCGGGAAACTCTTTTGTCTGTCAACAAGAGGCCTCAGACTAAGAAACCTGTGTTTGTTTCTACATTCAACACGGCATCCCAACATATCAGAAAGTTGGTCTTAAAAAACTGGAAGATCCTGAATACAGGGGGGGATGAAGATTGAGACACCTCTTTTTTCCTTCAGACGGAGTCAAAACCTGCGGGACCTCCTGATACACACTAGACCTAAGGACACAGGAGGAGTGAGAGAGAACCTTACAGCAACAGGTCTACCCAGAGTGACTGGTCATACTCGCTGTGGCTCATGCAGTGTTTGTCACTTGACTAACAATTCCGTCACTATTGACCTAGGTCTTCCCACTCCCTGGGAACAGAGATCACACACTAATTGTAATTCCCAGGGAGTGATCTATCTCCTTACCTGTCCCTGCCAAAAATTGTACGTAGGGATGACCAGCAGAAAAGTGCGAGTACGGATCACGGAACACCGCAGTACCATCAGATGCGGCAAAACTAACACGAAATTAACGTCACATTTTGTTGAACAAGGACACAGCATCGAAGATATTAGATGGACTGTGATTGAGAAGATAAAACCTTGTAGACACCACTTAGAAGACCAGAGAGTGTTATTACAACGAGAACAACGTTGGGTCTACCGCTTGAAAAGCCACATAGTGGGGTTAAATGATGAGATCCCGTGGCAAACACTAGGGAGACAATTATGACAACTATTGTTTTCATAATGAGGTTTCTATTGTAGTTGGTCCATGAAGCCTCCTTGCTACACCCGACTATTGAAACACTCCTAGCTGTCATATCGTAAATTTCACTACATTAGCAAGCATAGATGGGCAGTGAGCGCAATATAATCTCTTATTACTGTTGATTCCCCAGGGTACTGCCAAGGTACGATAAGATTGTGATGGTGGACAGATGGTATCTTCCATTCCCTTGTTCTGAGAATCTCTTTTCCCTCTTAGTGCCATTCACGGGATGCACACGCGACATAACATTTGCCAATGCTGGTATGCTTTCTCCCTTCGATGTTCGACCACACCTCTTACCTGGGGGGACTGTGTACGTGAGCCTCCTTAGGGCCGTATTTGTGTTGGTTGTTCAATTACATCCTTTTTGGGAGTCTGCCAATACTTGCGGGCGTGTGGCCCCTGAGACCTATAGGGTTATAGCGCATTTCCCGTGCTTGTGCTGACTCTGCGCATGTGTGTCGGGGATCGACCGCCCTCGGATTCTGAATATGGGGGGGCGGGATGAGAGACTTGCGAGATCTTTTTCCGAGAAGACGGGCCAGTTCCATAAGCAATGCGCACTCTGCGCACATGTGCGGGGCCTGGTTTAGATCGTCGCTGCGGGCTGTATGTATTACATGAGCTAGGACCGGCTATGGGGAACTACAACTCCCAGAGGCCGAGACTCCCTCACTAGCTGACGTCGCGATGTCGCATCCGGGACGACGTCATTGTGCAGCGACCTGGCGCACTGAATAAACGGAGCAAGGAACGCCGCGTTTCATCTACTTCGCGGTGGTTCGGAGTTCGGGTTTGCTTTGGCGGTAATTGCCGTACTGAACGGTAAGAGCAGCGGATGGGATACTTTAAGCAACGGCAACTCACTATACTTTGTGTAACTGCCACAAATGAGAAATTAATTAACTATTGCGAGCAAACTGACTCCCGCTTTCCTCTCACTGCATGTAGATTGTGTTCATGGGCAAGAAACTCCCCGGGCGACCATCAGTTCGAGTTTTTGACTCGTTTAAACTCGGTGAGTTCACATGGGCAATCGATTTATCGTACTCCTTGTTTTATTTACTTTTTTAAGTCTCATGACATGCTCCAATTGTAGGGAGCATCTGGATAGGTTGGTTGTGGATGCAGGAAGTATTGGGGTTGGGTGATGGTGGTGTGTATGTGTCACGATGTCGTGCAAAATATTATACTTCGTAAATTATTGTCGACGTATAGACTGTGAGTGGCTGATTATGACCACTTCCTTTACATGAAAGATCCAATGAGTATGTGAGGAACCCTGTTTTGAATCACTATAGAGCAGAGACTAGCCTGAGAGTATTATCAATACTCAGGACTATTTAAGAGAGATTTCTCTAGATCACATTGAGTGGGGTGGGGGAGTAGCACTCACGCTCACTCATTCTCTTTTCTTTTCTTCTCTCTTTATTCTCTTCTAGTGATTGTCTTCCCATGATTCATATGGGGATACTTCCTCCACTAATTTAGAAAAAGACCCAGCAGAGTACGGATCCCAGTGACCTACACCTAGCTGGGCTACCCAAGGATCTTACTAAGACAAGGGTAACCGGTGGATCCTACTGCGACAGTCCTGAAGAAGACCAGGGTGACCTTTTGGGGCACATATCTATGGTCGAAACATGTTGACTCGAGCAGTGGTAGGAGGGAAGTCTTGAGAAACCTTATTTTCTCAATAAGGCATTTTCCCATCCTTTCTTTTCTTTTAATCCTGATAAGGGTACCATAATTGGTTCTAATAAAGTAATTCTTTCTTTTGGCACCCCTAATCAGTTTTAACACACGTCCTTACTGCACTTATTTGTGTCGCACTTTTGATCCACGAGGTGTTCCTCTACTCACGGTATCACTTATGTATGTCATTCATTGTACGTATTTACGTATTGTTTTGTACGTCTTGTAGCGTGGAAATTTATTATTTTTTCCCCTCCCTAATGCTCCGCCCTGGATGTGGCTACACCAGGGCGTTTGTAGCAGGCCCTATGATGAAGCATGTCACATACTTCGGTATGTGAGTGAGGGCAGTTTTTTCCAAATTGGGAATTTCCCTTTACCCTTTTCTGAAAAACTCTGTATATCCACTGTTGTTGCAAACATAGTCCTTTTAGGGGGTCTGTGGTATCGGAGTATAAACAATTTGGCCCTCTCCCCCTTTTGTGTGTTTAATGACACCGGACAAAGTCACCTCGACCAGGTGAGTGGGCGCTGCTGGGCTCTGCAGTCTCTCGGACCAGGAGGCGTTGTCGGCGACCAGGATGGAGGTGCGAGCTGTCTAACGAAGGTATCTGCTTCTGACGTCGCTGGACCCAGGATTGGGGCAACAGTCTTGGCAAATGCAAGGTCCATGCGGTGGACCTAAAATGGCGTCTGGAGTGGACCAGGAGGGTCCAGGGTGCTCCTCTATTGGAGGGGAGCAAGGGCTAGTCTGGAGCAACCAGACCAGCAGTGTTTGTCGTCGTGGAGCGTCGTAAAAGGGCCACTAGCCAACGGGCAAGTGACCTCGACAACGCGGTGGGCAGCAAAGAGCAGAAGGGCCCCACGCAGATCTCGTGGATGCAGGGGGGCTGAACTTCGGTGCTGGAGCTGCTCAGGGTCGGGGCTTCTCTTACCCCAAAGCACTCAGTCGAGGGTCACTCGGTGGTCGTGCTGGACAAGCGTCGTGCAGTCTTGATGATGGCCGGTCCCTCGAGGTCTCGTCGCACCCACGGGTCTCAGCTGGGCTGAAGATGTAGGTTGAGGTCAGAGGTGCCAGGGAAGCCGGTTCTCATCGAGCTGGGCAGTCTTGATCCGGAGGAGAGACTTACAGCAGACCGCGATGCTTGGTTGGTGCCTGCTGCTGCAGGGTGACTACTCCTTAGTCACAAGGGAGAAATCTTAGGAAGAGTCTTGAGTTCCTCTCGTAGAAAGTCGGTTCAGGATTCAAAGATTGATCTAATTTGGAAGGGGGCCTGCTCCTACCTTTATCCTGCAAAAGGGGGCTGGCACGCGACTAAGTCCTGCCCTATGGGTGGGACTAGGAACGGGGTGGTTACACCCCTCTCCTTTGGCGGGCTTTCCCCAGATCAGGGGCTGGAGTGCCCCTGGAACTGGTTCAAGCCGGCATATGCACAGTGAGCACCGGGGTGCCACTTGCAGTCACCTTCCTCTAAAGCCCTGCCTACCTAGGATACACAAAATCCTGTCTGGGACGGTGCTGGCACCGCCCCTGGCAGGAAACCCTTTGTCCTTGCCTCCTGTGCTGGGAGGACTCCCAGCAGCAGGAGGGCAGACTTGTGTCTCGGTGGCAGCATCCATCTTGTGGAGCTGAGGCTATGTCTGACTTTAACCGGGGTTACAGGTTACATACATGTCGTGTCCCTCTAGAAGGGTGGAATGCTAACCCCGTCGCCAGAATTGGCGAGGGGTTAGTATTCCAATTCGTATGACACCTTACTCGACATGTTTTGATAAAGCGATACCAGAGTTGGCATATAACCGCGAGGATTATAATGCACTTAAGAGTATATGGTATGCGTTATCATGGAACAGCTATTAGGACTTGGTTCCGCAAGCTGCAAACGGGCTCAGCTCATGCCAGAGCACCATTTCACCTTATTCCATGCACCCTGCCTTCAGGATTGTTAAGGCCTACCATAGGAGTGACTGATCGGAATATAGGTGTCCATTGTAGGTTTAGATATAGGGATACTATATCTAAAGCAAAGGGTGATTACACCACCTTGCCCCAGCTGTCAAGCAGCCAGTTGTGTCTGGTTTAGTTAGTCAACCCAGGGGTGGCATAATACATGCTGCAGCCCCTGGGAGACTTCTGGGTGCACCTTAGCCCTGGGTACAGGGACTTGGAGAGGGCCCAGTGCCAATTCGGTACCTGGGTACAATTTGGAGTAGAGAGAACAGCTAGGCTGTGGGTCTGATTGGCAGGCCCACAGCCAGGGAAAGTCGTAAACCAGTGAAGCAAAAAGCAAAAATCTGGGTGATCATAGGATTGCAGACCCTACTCTCCTACAGAGGGTGACGGCGACTAGCTCACGTAATGTAGAGGGTGACGGCGACGGCGACCAGCTCACGTAATGTAGAGGGTGACGGCGACCAGCTCACATAATGTAGAGGGTGACGGTGACCAGCTCACATAATGGAGAGGGTGACGGCGACCAGATCACATAATGTAGAGAGTGACGGCCGGCTCACATAATCTAGAGGGTGACTGCGACCAGCTCACATAATCTAGAGGGTGACTGCGACCAGCTCACAAAATCTAGAGGGTAGCGACAGCCAGCTCACATAATCTAGAGGGTAGCGACAGCCAGCTCACACAATCTAGAGGGTGACTGCGACCAGCTCACTTAATCTAATGGGGAGCGATGACCAGCTCACATAATCTAGAGGGTAGCAGCGACCAGCTCACATAATGTAGAGGGTGACTGCAACCAGCTCACACAATCTAGAGGGTGACTGCAACCAGCTCACACAATCTAGAGGGTGACTGCGACCAGCTCACTTAATCTAATGGGGAGCGATGACCGGCTCACATAATCTAGAGGGTAGCAGCGACCAGCTCACATAATGTAGAGGGTGACGGCGACCAGCTCACGTAATGTAGAGGGTGACGGCGACCAGCTCACGTAATGTAGAGGGTGACGGCGACCAGCTCACGTAATGTAGAGGGTGACGGCGACCAGCTCACATAATGTAGAGGGTGACGGCGACCAGCTCACGTAATGTAGAGGGTGACGGCGACCAGCTCACATAATATAGAGGGTGACGGCGACCAGATCACATAATCTAGAGGGTGACTGCGACCAGCTCACATAATATAGAGGGTGACGGCGACCAGCTCACGTAATGTAGAGGGTGACGGCGACCAGCTCACATAATATAGAGGGTGACGGCGACCAGCTCACGTAATGTAGAGGGTGACGGCGACCAGCTCACGTAATGTAGAGGGTGACGGCGACCAGCTCACATAATGTAGAGAGTGACGGCCGGCTCACATAATCTAGAGGGTGACTGCGACCAGCTCACATAATCTAAACGGTGCCAGCTAGAACCTCTTTGCGAGTATCCATGCTATCCTTCCTCCCCAACAGACCATGCCGCTAACTGACCTCATCAGAATCTCAGTTTAACCAGCTTTCTTCACCCTTTACAAGTTTTCAATAATCAGTTTCACAAAACATCTGCAACGAGAAGTAGCTCCCTTCAAAGCGGACTCGTGTCCATCCAGGGTAGAGCAGTGTTATCTGAAATGTTAAATACAGATAAAATAAACATTAAAACCTAGGCAGCTGCCAGGGTCAACAATATAAAATAAAAGGTGGTAGCCAGGTCCTAGAATATGAAATGAAGAACATCAAAGTCATGTAGTGCAAACTAGATGCAGATAGTCAATTTGTGTAGTACGATCTAGGAGATGACAACTCTCATGTAATATAAACTAGAGGGTGGAACTAGGCTGACATTGTATAAATGAAAGGCAGATAGTCAATTCTTGTAATACAAGCTAGGAGCTGACAGCCCTCTCATGTAATATAAACTAGAGGGCGGCGCTAGGCTCATATTATATATACTAAAGGCAGAAGGTCAATTCATAGAGTACAATCTAGGAGCTGAAAGCTCTCTCGTATAATATAAACTAGAGGGCGGCGCTAGGCTCATATTATTTAAATTAAATGCAGATAGTCAATTATTGTAATACAAGCTAGGAGCCGACAGCCCTCTCATATAATGTAAACTAGAGGGCGACGCTAGGCTCATATTATGTATACTAAAGGCAGAGAGCCATCTCATAATTCAAACTTGAGTATGACAACTCTCTTGTGTAGTATAAACTAGAAAATAACAGAAAGGTCATGCTAAGTATGCTCAAGAATGGCAGCCACTACAAAAAATATAGGAAGACAGCACGCTCATAAAATAATAACTAATGACAAAGCATAAGAATGAAGCCAGGTCCTATAATTCAAAGAAAAAAGACTACAGTGAGCTCATATAAAGCACAGAAAGGTCAGCTGGTATGATCCAAACAGCAGCAAGGCAGAGACTGACGCGCTCACAGGAATCCCAAAACGTTACTGGCCTGACTTGGGGGATGCAAATCTACTGGTGACTAATATGGGAAATATCAGGGGCTCAAAGAGATGGGCTCCAGTTTTAGGACAATTATATCAGTAAAAGAAATAGTAACAAACCGAACACAAGCATGACACCTGGGCGCAAAACCACCAGGGCTCAGGAGCAGAGGACCAAAGACTGAGAACCAGTGGAAGTCTGAGGGTCTTCAAGCAAAGAAGTTTATTGCAGGGTGGATTCAAGCCAGCATGGCTGATAACGGCTCATTAGCCAGAAACCGGTCCCAGGATGCTGGTTTCCGGTCCAGGGAAGACATGGCTTGACAGTTCAGGCTGGACTGTTCCCATGAGGCACAGTGTCAGATTTGCATATGGCCATGTCTGAAGTGGGGTGGCGGAGTGAGCTAAAGAATGATGATGGATTAAACCCAGATCAGTTGACTGGGGGTGAGTGCTTGCAATGTTCAACACTCCATCCATCATCCCCTTTGGTTTTGCTTTGTTCGCCATAAGTTGGCAGGGTATACCCAGACGTGAGTCCCTTGCTCACTTTGCCACTGGATTCAAGCTAGCCTGGCTGATGATGGCTGATTAGCCAGAAACCGGTCCCAGAATGCTTGTTTCCAGTCCAGGGAAGACATGGCTTTTCAGTTCGGGCTGGACTGTTCCCATGAGGCACAGGGTCAGACTGATTAGCCTAGGGCCATGTCTGAACTGGGGTGGCGGAGTGAGCTAAAGAATGATGATGGATTGAACCTCAGTTGACTGGGGGTGAGTGCTTGCAATGTTCAACACTCTGTTCATCATCCCCTTTGGTTTTGCCAGGGTGGAGACTTCTTCAGACATGGAGGTTTGCAGTGATACTTTCTGTTGAATGCTGCTTAGATTTTCTCCATGGGCCAAGGTGCACTGCGGCAACGCAGAGGAGGGACAGGCGGCTGGGCCAAAGTGAACGACTGATGAATCAGGAAAGAGGGACACTGCGTTGTCCTAGGTTCCTTGTTCCAGGCTGCACCTGCTCTGGCCACCTATGTAGGCTCCAAGGAATTGTTGCATGGACTATGAATTGTGTCATTGAAAACCTGGGCACAGAGGCCCTAGCTTCACAGAGAAGGTACACAGGTTAGGGAGGGACCATCTAAAATGTGGAGGTGTGGCGCCCCTTCCAAGTCCAGGACACTATTCCCAGACCTCATATCTGCAAAGAAGGCCCGACTAGGTACTCACATCCTCTATAGGCTCTACAGGCTCAGTCCCTTACTCCTCACTTCAGGGTGGGTTATGTTCAGTGTATGACGGATAGAAGATCTATCGCTGAGGTCCGGGATCTTTCGATAAATCTACTGCACTGCATGTTTGTGTTTTCTGAAGCGCAAAAGCAATTTGCACAAGAATTCAGTGTCTGCAGAGTTTGGGCCACAAAGGTAGTGAAGTGAGTAAATGAAATAAGTATCAGTAGTAGAAATACACTGGTGAAATTGGGAGAAAGTAGTATTCACTGTAGTGCAACAGTTCACTTTCTAAGCAACTCTGAACCACGACCAGAACTGGGAGTCTGGCCGTAGGTATGTCCAAGTCCTAATTATGACGCTGGAAGGTTGTCGGACATGCAGGTATTTGCACTTGTGGATGCTGGATCTGCGGGAACGAGGATGGGCGGGCTCGGGTCAACAGGAAGGGGGCGGCTTCGGGTTGGGATACATGCCCAGTGGCCAGAAGCAGTCATCTCAGTTCAAGGTAATCTGAGCCATGCTCAAAAGCCTGATAGACCAAGCCTTTTCCTACCAGGAGCGTGGTCTTCTGGCCAGAATCCTACAGGTATCACCACATGTAAATTGCGTCAGTGTCATGGTTTTG
This sequence comes from Lissotriton helveticus, assembly GCF_964261635.1. NCBI lineage: Eukaryota > Metazoa > Chordata > Amphibia > Caudata > Salamandridae > Lissotriton > Lissotriton helveticus. The sequence continues at coordinate 94,567,612 of NC_136064.1, read as the reverse complement.
TAGTAAAGATTGTGTTGTCAGTGGTAGCAAGCTGAACTCTTCCTACCAGTGAGCATGCGTCATGTCAAACTGAGAGGTTTCTACGGAGAGGACATTGTGGTCCACACGCAACAGTCAAGACCTCAAGCTGTGATTTGCTTCTGGCACCTGAAGGGAAGACCTGTGTTAAGTAACCTCAAGCTTATCTCGCACAGTACTAAGTGACGTCAAACATCCCAGTGTCATGGCACTGGTCCAAGCATCCCACATTTAGTGACAACACATCTTTCCCGTTATGTCCACAGGTCGGCGCCTTTTGCTCAGGGGAACCTCACTAAGATGTTATAGTTCTGTTACATGGTACAGATTACACATTCAGTAGCACCACCCTGAGACCATCAAATAACATCACAATGCTAATATCATGCATTCAGTGCAACCAAGCTACCACAACCTAGGGCCGCCCCATGATTCAGTTCGCACATCCATTGGTGCCGTGCTAAGATGGTCCAACAACATCTCAAAGCGAAGGGTACGCACTCAGTGGCACAAAGCCGAGAGACACATACAGCAGAAATGTCTCACCGGCGACATTATTTATTCCAAGAAACCATAGTCGGGTCTTCTTAGCTCCATGGTTTCCAGGCTGGGATCTCACATTACGACAAACTAAGGGCGTGATTTAGATCTTGGCGGGCGGGTTACTCCGTCACAACCGGGACGGATATCCAATCTGCCGAAATATAAATCCGGTTATATCCTAAGGGATTTATATTTCAGCAGACGGTATACTCATCTGCATTGTGACGGAGTAACCCGTCCGCCAAGTACTAAATCGGACCCTAAGCCGGAATTCCCTTTCTGCGTCAATTCGCGCTCCTATATTGAAAAAGTACATGGTTGTGTCTTCCAATATGCATCGTATTGGATTTAGGAAACTGCTGTGCAGTGCTGAGCTAGAGCCTGCTCAGCAAGATGGCGCCTCATTCCTAACAGCGCCCGCGCAAAGCGCATCATAGTGATCTGTATATCACCGCATACATTGCACTGGATATAACCCTTGCGGACAGCTCGTTTGACAAGAGTCTTGTCTCAGCATTTGAGGATGCAGCTCATACCATGTGCTGGGGAAAGTGCAGGGGAAGCTGGGAAAAGTGCAAGGGACGCTGGGGAAAGTGCAAGGGACACTGGGGAAAGTGCAATGGGAGATCACCTTGGGTGGGGGTGAAGAGCGGTGACAATGTGTGTTCTGCTCTTACCTTCTGGTCTGTACTGGGCCATGATGGTCACAACTTGTCCCGCCCGTTTCAGCGCCGCTGCTGCTTGCTCATGGGTTGCATTCCGCAAATTGACACCGTTCACCTGCATAAAGAGAGTCACGTGTCAGGTTTCTATGTCAAGACTACATTGCAGCAATACATTTGCACCAAGTGTGGAATCCGACTTGCGCCCAGAACACAGAGAAGGACCAGTGTAGAGCCAACCTTAGAGACAGTCCAGAAGAGCGCTGCCAGGATAGTGCAAGGCCTGCAACAAATATCTTACGAAACAAGCATTAGCAAAGCCAATAGGTCTCGCCATTCAATCCCATTACGTGACTTTTTGGCTTAAAAAAAGGAGTAACCTTACATGAATGCAGCCTGGCTGAAGGAAGGGAGCTGGGGGATGTGAGAGAAACCCTTGCATACTTCATGGGCATTAGTAGAGTAGAAAGACACATGGAACATATTAGAGACACCGAAAAGCCTCAAGGACATAACTGAAAGAAAGGAGGAAGAGAGGGGTATGGGAGAGACATTTAAATACAAGATGAAAATACACAAACACGGAAGGAGAACTGTCTCATCTTCCCAAGCCAATAAGCAACAGTCCTGCAGGACCTTCGAGGCGCGGGGCAACGGGACATCCGGGTTCTTAGTCAGGTGGCAACACTATTCTTAGCCCCACATTGCCACATTATATACGAAGATTTGCAATTTACACACACAGCTTTATTTGTCACGTTACCACTATTCAAAACTTAGCAAACTGTTCAGCACAGTTATTTTACAAAAATAAAATCGGGACTGAGAAGTGTCCTGGATTAATCCTCTAATAGGAACTCTGGACCCCTCCAGCCATTCCATAGACCCTGTCCCTGTCTAGCCATTCCATAGACCCTGTCCCTGTCTAGCCATTCCGTAGACCCTGTCCCTGTCTAGCCATTCCGTAGAACATGGAGCCCTCCAGCCATTCTGAAGAGCATGAACTACTCCAGCCAGTCCGTAGAGCATGGACTGTGCACTGCTGGCTCCTGTCCGCGTGAGCCCGGTGCGTGCACCGCTGGCACCAGTCCTCACAATTCCCGGTGCCTGCACCGCTGGCTCCGTTCCTCGTAGGCCCGGTGCCTGCACCGCTGGCTCCGTTCCGCGTAGGCCCGGTGCCTGCACCGCTGGCTCCGTTCCGCGCAGGCCCGGTGCCTGCACCGCTGGCTCCGTTCCGCGCAGGCCCGGTGCCTGCACCGCTGGCTCCTGACCGCGCGAGCCCGGTGCCTGCACCGCTGGCTCCTGTCCGCGCGAGCCCGGTGCCTGCACCGCTGGCTCCTGTCCGCGCGAGCCCGGTGCCTGCACCGCTGGCTCCTGTCCGCGCGAGCCCGGTGCCTGCACCGCTGGCTCCTGTCCGCGCGAGCCCGGTGCCTGCACCGCTGGCTCCTGTCCGCGCGAGCCCGGTGCCTGCACCGCTGGCTCCTGTCCGCGCGAGCCCGGTGCCTGCACCGCTGGCTCCTGTCCGCGCGAGCCCGGTGCCTGCACCGCTGGCTCCTGTCCGCGCGAGCCCGGTGCCTGCACCGCTGGCTCCTGTCCGCGCGAGCCCGGTGCCTGCACCGCTGGCTCCTGTCCGCACGAGCCCGGTGCCTGCACCGCTGGCTCCTGTCCTCGCGAGCCCGGTGCGTTGCACCGCTGGCTCCTGTCCTCGCGAGCCCGGTGCGTTGCACCGCTGGCTCCTGTCCTCGCGAGCCTGGTGTGTTGCACTGCTGGCTCCTGTCATTGCGAGCCTGGTGCGTTGCACTGCTGGCTCCTGTCATTGCGAGTCTGGTGCGTGCATTGCTGGCCTCACGAGCCCAGTGTGTGCTTTACTGGCACCTGTCCTCGCGAGCTCGGTGCGTGCACTGCTGGCTCCTGTCCTCGCGAGCCCGGTGCGTTGCACCGCTGGCTCCTGTCCTCGCGAGCCTGGTGTGTTGCACTGCTGGCTCCTGTCATTGCGAGCCTGGTGCGTTGCACTGCTGGCTCCTGTCATTGCGAGTCTGGTGCGTGCATTGCTGGCCTCACGAGCCCAGTGTGTGCTTTACTGGCACCTGTCCTCGCGAGCTCGGTGCCTGCACCGCTGGCTCCTGTCCGCGCGAGCCCGGTGCCTGCACCGCTGGCTCCTGTCCGCGCGAGCCCGGTGCCTGCACCGCTGGCTCCTGTCCGCGCGAGCCCGGTGCCTGCACCGCTGGCTCCTGTCCGCGCGAGCCCGGTGCCTGCACTGCTGGCTCCTGTCCTCGCGAGCCCGGTGCGTGCACTGCTGGCTCCTGTCCTTGCGAGCCCGGTGCGGTGCACTGCTTGCTTCTGTTCTCGCGAGCCTGGTGCGTTGCACTGCTGGCTCCTGTCATTGCGAGCCTGGTGCGTGCATTGCTGGCCTCACGAGCCCGGTGTGTGCTTTACTGGCACCTGTCCTCGCGAGCTCGGTGCGTGCACTGCTGGCTCCTGTCCGCGCAAGCCTGGTGCGTGCACTGCTGGCTCCTGTCCGCACGAGCCTGGTGCGTGCACTGCTGGCTCCTGTCCTCGCGAGCCCGGTGCCTGCACCGCTGGCTCCGTTCCTCGCAGGCCCGGTGCCTGCACCGCTGGCTCCGTTCCGCGCAGGCCCGGTGCCTTCACCGCTGGCTCCGTTCCACGCAGGCCCGGTGCCTGCACCGCTGGCTCCGTTCCACGCAGGCCCGGTGCCTGCACCGCTGGCTCCGTTCCACGCAGGCCCGGTGCCTGCACCGCTGGCTCCGTTCCACGCAGGCCCGGTGCCTGCACCGCTGGCTCCGTTCCGCGCAGGCCCGGTGCCTGCACCGCTGGCTCCGTTCCGCGCAGGCCCGGTGCCTGCACCGCTGGCTCCGTTCCGCGCAGGCCCGGTGCCTGCACCGCTGGCTCCGTTCCGCGCGAGCCCGGTGCCTGCACCGCTGGCTCCTGTCCGCGCGAGCCCGGTGCCTGCACCGCTGGCTCCGTTCCGCGCAGGCCCGGTGCCTGCACCGCTGGCTCCGTTCCGCGCAGGCCCGGTGCCTGCACCGCTGGCTCCGTTCCGCGCAGGCCCGGTGCCTGCACCGCTGGCTCCGTTCCGCGCAGGCCCGGTGCCTGCACCGCTGGCTCCGTTCCGCGCGAGCCCGATGCCTGCACCGCTGGCTCCTGTCCTCGCGAGCCCGGTGCGTTGCACTGCTGGCTCCTGTCCTCGCGAGCCCGGTGCGTTGCACTGCTGGCTCCTGCCCTCGCGAGCCCGGTGCGTTGCACTGCTGGCTCCTGCCCTCGCGAGCCTGGTGCGTTGCACTGCTGGCTCCTGTCATTGCGAGCCTGGTGCGTTGCACTGCTGGCTCCTGTCATTGCGAGCCTGGTGCGTGCATTGCTGGCCTCACGAGCCCGGTGTGTGCTTTACTGGCACCTGTCCTCGCGAGCTCGGTGCGTGCACTGCTGGCTCCTGTCCTCGCGAGCCTGGTGCGTGCATTGCTGTCCTCGCGAGCCCGGTGCGTGCACTGCTGTCCTCGCGAGCCCGGTACCTACACCGCTGGCTCCTGTCCGCGCGAGCCCGCTGCCTGCACCGCTGGCTCCTGTCCGCGCGAGCCCGGTGCCTGCACCGCTGGCTCCTGTCCGCGCGAGCCCGGTGCCTGCACTGCTGGCTCCTGTCTCCGCGAGCCCGGTGCCTGCACTGCTGGCTCCTGTCCTCGCGAGCCCGGTGCGTTGCACTGCTTGCTTCTGTTCTCGCGAGCCTGGTGCGTGCACTGCTGGCTCATGTCCGCGCGAGCCTGGTGCGTGCACTGCTGGCTCCTGTCCTCGCGAGCCTGGTGCGTGCACTGTTGGCTCTTGTCCTCGCGAGCCTGGTGCATTGCGCACTGCTGGCTCCTGTCCTCGCGAGTCTGGTACGTGCACTGCTGGCTCCTGTCCTCGCGAGTCTGGTACGTGCACTGCTGGCTCCTGTCCTCACGAGCCTGGTGCGTGCATTGCTGGCCTCATGAGTCCGGTGCGTGCTTTGCTGGCTCCTGTCCTCGCGAGCCCGGTGCGTGCACTGCTGGCTCCTGTCCTCGCGAGCCCGGTGCATGCACTGCTGGCTCCTGTCCTCGCGAGCCTGATGCGTGCACTGCTGGCTCCTGTCCTCGCGAGCCTGATGCGTGCAGTGCTGGCCTCACGATCCCGGTGCGTGCACTGCTGGCACCTGTCCGCGCGAGCCTGGTGCGTGCACTGCTGGCTCCTGTCCGCGCGAGCCTGGTGCGTGCACTGCTGGCTCCTGTCCGCGCGAGCCTGGTGCGTGCACTGCTGGCTCCTGTCCGCGCGAGCCTGGTGCGTGCACTGCTGGCTCCTGTCCGCGCGAGCCTGGTGCGTGCACTGCTGGCTCCTGTCCGCGCGAGCCTGGTGCGTGCACTGCTGGCTCCTGTCCGCGCGAGCCTGGTGCGTGCACTGCTGGCTCCTGTCCGCACGAGCCTGGTGCGTGCACTGCTGGCTCCTGTCCGCGCGAGCCTGGTGCGTGCACTGCTGGCTCCTGTCCGCGCGAGCCTGGTGCGTGCACTGCTGGCTCCTGTCCTCGCGAGCCTGGTGCGTGCACTGCTGGCTCCTGTCCTCGCGAGCCCGGTGCGTGCACTGCTGGCTCCTGTCATCGCGAGCCTGGTGCGTGCACTGCTGGATCCTGTCCTCAGGAGCCTGGTGCGTGCAGTGCTGGCTCCTGTCCTCACGAGCCTGGTGCGGGCAGTGCTGGATCCTGTCCTGATGCTAACGGGGTTGAGGCTCGATAAAGCCCCACCCAGCAAATGCCAGAACTCACACACTCCACTACAAGGCGCGCAGTTCCTCCATTGACTGAGAAGCCATCACTCGGCTACCCAGGGCTTTAAGCTGACGGGTCCCTTCGGGTCTCAGAACCGGTAGTGATTTCAAACAGACATTGAAACGCATCCCTTTGGGGACCTGTATTCAGGTTCCTAACTACCCATAACGACCTCTCAAAAATTTACTTGAGAAAGTGCGACAAACCTTGCAGTCTTTGGCCTGCGGTATAGAAAGTAAATGCGGTCCGTGTGAGGATCAAAGCAGAGCAACCTCTAGAAACAAGTTGCACAGGCTTTTAAAAAATCTTTTCTTCTCCTTACCAGACCTTCTTTAAAGAATGTATTTGAAGATAATCCATAGTAGAAAAGAATCTTTGACAACAAAGTCATTTAACGAAGTGAAAAAACACAGAATCTGAGCAGAGCTCAGAGGAGACTCCCTTAGCACAACGTGCGGTAGAAAATCTGAGGGACTGAGGCTCCTGCCAGGAAGGTTCTAGAGGGAGGTGATAGCTCATTGGCTCTTGTTTAGAGTTTGGTCCTTTTTACAAAAGGACATGGATATGTTACTAAGGTGAGGCCTTTAGGCCTACTATTCTCTATGTATGTCTATAGGACATTACTTTTCTATGTACCGGAAACTGCCGTCTCGACGACGGGGAATGATTCAGGCATGTGAATGTGAATCTATGAAAGACACCCATAATACTGGATAATGATCTATTTCTTAACAATGGGTGTAAAAAATCCTTGCGGTAATCCAGGTCGTTCCTGCTTATATTTCACCTGCTTTACTTAATCGTGCATTCACTGGGAGCTTTTTCGGGTATTATGGGTTACTTTTTTTTCCATGCAGCATATTACTCCTGTCTAGTGCATAATAGTGTCCCCAACCCAAATATTTGCATAAGATCACACCTTCAACTGTCATACAAGACCATTGCTCTGTGCGCTTCGCAGAGAGGCCATGGATTGGATGGCCACGTATTCTCACCACCCTTCGGCCCCGCTGACTAGCAGCGGCAGAAACTCGCCCCACCTTCACCCACACTCACCTGTGCCCTGTTATGAACACATGGGTGCGACTTAAATCAAATGTGAATGTGTATGTTTAAGCCACGCCCGGAATTGTGTAGACCCGCCCCTTTCAGGGATCCCCCTCTTTCTTTCATCCCACTGAAAGCCCTGCAGCTGCTACCATACTTTCTCAAGCGTCGGCTCTGTACAGGTGACTCGCAAAAAGAATGTAAAGCGACGCCTCGTCAGGGGTAGTAGGCGCTATATATTGCAATTTAAAAGATGCAATGTGAAGAGGAACGCGGAACTGCCCCAGAAGCCTTCCCTACAGGAGGGTGAGCAGCGGGTGGCATGGGTGCAGTGTGGGCGCCTCCCTCACGGCCTCGTCACCAGCCCTACACTGCGAAACAGGACATTAAGATGTGTTGTGATTACAGCACCTGGCTGCCTACCAAAGGCTTCCCAGCGCTAGCTTCCTCGCCGAACCAAACACTCACAGTTGCCATTAGAGGCGGAAACATCCGGGTTTTAAGCCTCTTACGAGCGGCTGTGAGCGGTTTAGGGGCGCTCAGAGGGCGGCGGGTCGGGCCAAAGCTTAGGGCCCAGACTCGCAGATGACCGACCGCCTGGGGAGACTTCCTAACTCTGGGAACCACCGAACCGGGCACCCCCCTACCAGAGCCAGCACCCGGCGAGACCAGACGTCTGTGGGGGCCACGTGACGCCTTCAGAAGACCTTTCACCCCAACATGGGCGGGGGATTCTTGGCAGGGCACCTGTTTATGCAAGAACAGATGGTGCCAGGTGGGGGCTGCCCCCGCCAGACGCGGCTGTGACCCGCCACCCTTAAAGGGCCAGCACAGGGTCTACTTAAAACACACAAGCCAGCAACACCTGCATTTACTCGCTGCCCTTCTTACAGCATGCCACGGGTTTGAAGAGGTTTTTACTGTGATTTGTATTTATTGTCGTTGAGAAGGACGCCTCTATGTTCGCGCAGAGTTTATTTGTGTTATTACAATATTTCCATTTGTTTCTTTTAATTAACAAGAGGCTGCTTCAAATCACTCGTGAACACATGACTCGAGCACGGAGTCCAGCGCCAGGCCACGAGTGTTTTGAAATCCTTCTGGCATCGGCTTAATGAGCTTGTAATTTAAATCCCAACAGAAGATTCACGGGCCCCTGACAGCGGCATCTTCGATGCTTCTTCTGTGATTGGCAGATACACCGGTGAAAGGGTGTGTGGGGGGGAGGGGTGGGGTGTAGGAGGGGTTCCCCCGCCTGCTCAGCTTCTTTCACTTCTAAACAGATATGACGTCTATGTCTGCACTACTAGGAACTACATTATTGTTTTTTTGTTTAATTATTATTTTATTTATGAGATTTTGTGTACATACAATAGGAACATGAATTGTTATGTGGGCTGCCCGCCCCCGAGGATACAAGGTATAGAGTTAATGGCACCCATCTCGGCCGGTTCCCCTTTGCTGGTTATAAGTTGGTGGTCGGAAAGTTCATAATGTTTATACAGTGTGCAAGAGACAGAGAGAGAAAGTGTGTGTGAGAATGAATGTGTGTGCGAGAGTGTGTGTGAGTGTGTGTGCGTTTTATTTATTTTATTTTTATTTTATTTATGCATTTTTATATAGCGCGGACTTTACCCGAAGGCGTCAGAGCGCTTCACATTAGGAACAGAAATGAAACATAATGAGAAACATTATAAAAGAACAGATTGCAAAAACATACGTTACTTACATAAGGTAATAGTGACAATTGTGAGCAAACAAAATACATGAGGTAGTAAAAACTGTGAAATACACGAGGTAGTAAAGGTAATAGTGACAATCGTGAGCAAACAAAATACTTGAGTAAAAATTGTGAGCAACCAAAAATACATGAGGTAGTCAAAAGTGCACAAGAGGAGAGTAAGAGGAAAGTGACAAGTGTGCAGTTATAAGAGAAAACAGAGTATAATTAGAGGTATAGTACTGCAATAAGTGCTAGAAACTTAGGCACAAGAACAAGCGTTACGTGGGCATGGTGGCACTTGTGCAAGTATCAAGGTTAAAAACATGTGAGAGGTAGCAACCGTGTGTTACAAGGGCAGAGTGGTGTGTGCATGTTGCAAAAGGGCACCGAACACCAGTAAATGGAAAATATTGCAAAAAGGCAGACCCTCCAACCACAGGCATACACTGGGAAGGCACTTCCATGGTCATGGAAAGTAGAAATTATCAGTAGTGGGAAGTCTTCCTCACAAATAGCAAGAGGACGTGAATTATTTTTGGAGGTGTCTCTGGAGGAGGAGAACTTTGAGGTCCCTTTTGAAGGCCTGGGAGGAGGCGGTGGTCCAGAGCTGAGGTGGAAAGGAGTTCCAGATTCTCACTGCGTTGCCTGAAAAGGATTGGGCCATTGTTCTTTCCTTCTTGAAAGTGGGAGGTTCAAGCAGTAGATTCTCCGCATTGCGTGAAAGTCTAGAGCCTCCAGAGAGTTTCAGTTTATTCGCCAGGTAGCGGGGAGATGAGGAGTGCAAGGCTTTGTGGGTAATGCAGGCAGTCTTATAGATAGCTCTAGCCTCGAAGGGAAGCCAGCGGAGGGTGGATAACATCGGTGTGATGTGATCGCTTCTTTTGGCCCCATAAATGAAACGAGCTGCTGAATGGAAGACAGACTTAAGTGGGGACAGGTGAGATTTGGGGAGGCCCGTAAGAAGAGAATTGCAGTAGTCTAGTCTAGAGAGGACCAGCGATTGCACCAGGGTTATAAGGTCCTGCTCCGGGAAGAAGCGACGGATTCCCCAAAGAAGGCGCAGTTGGTAGCGAGCAGATTTTGCAATAGAATTGATGTGGGGAGTTAGATTGAGTTTTTTGTCTAGAATGACACCAAGGGATTTTGCACTGTCGACAATGATGGGTTTATTGTTTAGTAGATTCATCTGATCCATCCATGATTCAACCGGGGGAGGAGAGAGTGAGGAGGAGAAGAGGAGGAATTCAGTTTTGGAGGGATTCAGAATCAATTGATGAGTTGACATCCAGTTTTGAATGGAGTCAAGAGTAGATCTTAGGATGGAGAGATCATGAGTGGAGGCAACCTTGAGGTAGAGTTGAGTGTCGTCTGCATAGAGATGATAGTGAATCCCAGATTTGCTTAGGAGGTTTCCCAGTGGTTCTAAGTAGAGATTGAACAATGTTGGTGCTAGAATCGAGCCTTGGGGAACACCTTGACCCACCGCCACAGGAGAAGAGAGACTGTTAGCTATTTTGATCATTTGAGATCTGTCAGAGAGGAAGGATGCACACCATTTAAGCACAGTGCCCTCCATGCCCATTCTCTGTTGAAGAATATTGAGGAGGGTGTTGTGATTAACAGTGTCGAAGGCTGCGGAAAGGTCAAGGAGAATTAGCAGACAGGACCCCCCTGAATCGAGTATCCTCAGCGCATCATCAACCACTTGCAGTAGGGCTGTTTCAGTGCTGCAGTTTTGGATGAAGCCGGACTGACAATTGTCAAGAAGATCATTGTCCTTGATATGACGAGAGAGTTGTTTTGCTTCACATCTTTCTGTGATCTTCGCAAGAAAGGGAAGGTTAGTGATGGGGCGGAAGTTGTTGAGGTCATTCGCATCAGCAGTGGGCTTTTTAAGCAGAGGGGTGACCTGCCCAGTTTTGAAGGAGACAGGAAGGGAGCCTTGCCCGAAAGAGAGGTTAATCAGGGTATTCCAATAGGAAAGGGAATGGGTATAGAAGTCAACGGCAATGGCACTGGGGATAGGGTCAAGAGAATGGTTGGAGGGCTTTGTTTCGCGTATGCACTTGAGAAGGGCATCTTCAGATATGGGGTCAAAGCTCTGCCAAATGGCTAAGGATTTGCGCTCCTCTTGTGCGTGTGTGTGCGTGTGTGTGCGCGTGGGAGTGTGTGTGCGCGCGTGTGTGTGTGCGTGTGGGTGTGCAAGAGTGAGTGTGCGAGAGTGAGTGCGTGTGCGAGATTGAGTGTGTGTGCGAGAGTGAGTGTGTGTATGTGTGATAGTGAGTGTGTGTGTGTGATAGTGAGTGTGTGTGTGTGTGAGCGTGAGTGTGTGTGTGAGTGTGTGTGCGCGTGTGTATGGGTGTGTGAGTGTGCGAGAGGGTTGCGAGAGGGTGTGCGAGAGTGAGTGTGTGTGCGAGAGTGTGTGTGCGAGAGTGAGTGTGTGTATGTGTGAGAGTGAGTATGTGTGTGAGAGTGAGTGTGTGTGCGAGAGTGAGTGTGTGTGTGTGTGTGTGTGTGTGGAGAGTGAGTGTGCGTGTGAGTGTGAGAGAGTGGCAAACCTGAATTGTGCACACTATGCATCTGGATATAGTAGCTTTGGAGACTGCAGTACCTTGAGAGTTCTGGCCATAAGCTACGAATAGTTGATTAGATGTTCTGATGTCTTTAGTAAATAACATTTAAGGCATCTCTTGAGGTCCAGAGTGTGTAAAGCTCTTTCCGCAGGTGTGGAAGGGTTAGGGAAGAAGGTCCTCAGAATGATTGGTTCATTCAAATGGAATTGCGTAGGGACCTTAGGGATGAATTTGGGGTTAGTCCTCAAAATGACCATTTGATCTGTGAATCTTAGATACGGATGAGATATAGTGAAGGCCTGTATTTCACTAATCCTTCTTGTTGAAGTTAATGCTAAGAGAAGTGTAACCTTCCATGCCAAGAACTTCAATCCTGCCTTGTGTATGGGCTCAAATGGTGGCTTTAACCGCATGCGTGCGGCCGTTTTTCCCGCTGTGTGCGGCATTTTCGCAAATACCGCGTTACATGACGAGCTCAGCTCGTCATCAGCACACGGTAGGTAACGCTGATGACGAGCTGAGCTCGTCATCAGCATGGAAGGGGTTAACAACTGAGCCAACACCAGATTAAGCTGCCACTTCGGCGGTGGAGCCTTGATGGGTGGAAAGCCGTGAAACAGACCTTTCATAAATTGTTTACTGACTCTTGAAGACCATAGAGATGGAGTATGAGGCGATCGCTTGTACCTTGATATGGCTGCCAGGTGAACTCAGACTGATGAGTGTGCTAGCCCAGATTTTGCTAACGAAAGCAAATAAGATAGTATGTCTTATGGAGCAGAAAGAAAAGGATCAATCTTCTTATTTTTGCACCATACACAGAAACATTTCAATTTAAGCTTGTAAGTCTTATTGGTGCTTTCAGCTCTAGATTTGGTATTGATATCCTTGCAATATTGTGAAATCTTTAACTCTCTAAATTTCAAGAATTCAGGAGCCACGCATGCAGCTGCAGAGACGCTGGCTCCGGGTGACGCACTTGGCCCCTGTTCTTCATCAACAGTGTTGGCGTTGGTATTGGAAGGATGGGTTGCGCTTCCGAGAGAAGGAAAAGGTCTGTGTACCAGTGTTTTCTGGGCCATCTGGGGGCTATTAGGAGAATCCGGCAGCAATCCCATTTTATCTTTGTGAGAACCCTGGGTATCAGCGGAATGAGGAAAAAGTGTAAGCATAGATCCCTGACCAACACATCAAAAGAGCATTCCACCGAGAAATCGGGAGAGGGAATCTACTTGCGAAGAACTGGCATTTCGAGTTCAGTTGTGTCGCAAATAGGTCTAGCGTTGGTTTCCTTCAGACTGCAAATATCTCGCCCAGCTGTGTTTGTTCCAGCTCCCACTCGTGACAGCTGTCTCCAGTGCTCAAGGTGTCCGCCAAGGTATTTCGAAGGCCTGGGACATGTTCTGTTGTGAGAGAAATGCGATGGAGCGATAACCAATTCCACAGTTCCTGAGCATCTTGAGGCTGGGTCAGTGATTTTGTACCTCCTTGCTTGTTTATATAAAGCATGCTCGTGGTGTTGTCTGTGCGGGTCAACACTGACGATCCCTGTATGCGATGAAGGAAAGCTCGAAGAGATAAGAAAATGGCCTTGAGCTCCAGCCTGTTTATGTGTATCTGTCCATAATATTATGGAATCCTCCGATATCCTCAGGAGGTGAATCCGAAGGATGATGAGGTGGCGGTGAAGGAGTTCGCGCAATGTAATCATCCCACTCATCCGCAGGCGGAGAGGGGTCCGGTAGCTCACCTTCTTCCTGTTCCTCGTCAGACGTAGTAGGGTCATCTCTGGGAGGAAGAGGAGTGATGGGAACTGGTGGTATTACGACAGTGGCCGGAGGTGGAGGCATTGGTGTTTGCAGAGCTTCCTGTGGAGGTGGAGGAGGCACTACAACATCCTCCTGAGGAGGAAACCTTCGTTTATAGTCCGCCAACATATGTTGAAGATCCATAATTAAAGCTGGAGGGAATTGAACAGACTGCTGCCTGGGCTGTTTGAAATATTGTTGGTACTGCACTGGAGGGGCAGGATAATGATGGTAATACTGATCCTCCGCATCTTAGTCGTCATCCTCCTCCTGATATTTAACATGTAGTTCTGAAGTTCTACGTGCAGCTCTAAGCTGTCCATCATCATCATCAGAATCCTCCACATCTAACTGATGGCTAGGGGGCCGTGGAGAAATTTTTGGTGTCCTAAACCACTGCTGCGCAGGTTGTTGAAAAGGTGTTGATGGACCTGTATAATAAGCTGTTTGTTTTGTCGTCGACGGTGACACTCTCGTCGATGGTACTGTCACAGCCATAGGGATTGATGTTGCCATATCTCCAGTTGTCAACGGTGTCGTCGTCGACAGTAGCATTTATTTAGTCGACGACGGTGTCGTCGTTGACAGTGTCTTCGCCATTGACGGTCTCGTCGTCAATGGTCTCGTCATCGATGGTGGCGTCATCGTCGATGTCTTTGTCGAGAATGTGTTCTTGACTCTCGTCAATAGTGCAGTCGTCCACGACAAGGGTAGCGTCGACGGTTTAGAACCTCCAGAACTCACCGTCGTCGATCTCGACGATGAGAGAGTCACCATGGTCGTCGTTGAAGTGAAAACAGGTGTTGACGGTGAGCCTGCGCCTGAAGAAGATTAGTGGCCACTTTTATCTTTAGAATGGCTGGAAGACTCTGGCTTTTCCTTAGACGTTCCTGGCGTTTGAGGGGATCCAATCTCTGAGGAGACTTTAGTTTTCTTCTCCTTTTTAAGAGATTCTTTAGGCGCTTGATTTATTTATTATTTATTTAGAAGTTTTGTATAGCACTAGCTGGACCCGAGGGTATCAGAGCGCTTCACAACAGGAACAATTATGAGCAATTGGCAAAGACAAAATATGCAACTTACAAACTTAAGAGCATTATAGACATAGTTACAATACAGATCTTAAGGTCAAGCAAGAGGGGTGAGGCTGAGGGGTTTCAAGATGAGGAGTTAGTTACACTTTCCAGAGTATCTTGTGGATTTCCCGTTACGTTCGAGAGCACTCTAGGAAGCGGGCTTTGAGTAGGATTTTGAATTTCGGGAAGGAGGTGGTCGTCCTGATGTGGGGGGGAATGGAGTTCCAGGTCTTGGGTGCATTTCCCGCAAATAATTTATTTGTGGTTTTGTGTTTCCGCGCTTTCAGTGGGATGAGTAGAAGCATGTTGGAACTTCTGAGGTTCCTGGACTGGCCAGCCCTTTTGAGTATGGCGGCCAGGTATTCTGGTTTACCTGTGTGCAGGGCTTTGTGCGTGAGATAGGCTGTTCGGAAGCTGCCTCGTTCAATAGGGAACCACTTAAGTTCCTTGAGTGCCGGCGATATGTGGTCGAATTTCTTAGTTCCTGTGACCATTCTTGCTGCGGCATTGAAGGTAGTAATCAGGGGACCTAGGTGAGATTTTGCTGTCCCGGTCAGGGCTGCGATTCCATAATCAATTCTAGAGCGCACCAGTGCCTGGGTGGCTTGTTGAAGATCTTTCTGGGGGAGGAAGGGTTTTATTTTGTATAGAAGTTTCAGATTTAGGAACGCACTTTTGGCGGATTTTGAGATATGTTTTTTCATGTCTAATTTGGGGTCAAGGGTAATACCTAGGGATTTCACTGAGTCCGTTGGCGTGAGGGCACCATTGAGGGCGTCAATGGCTTTGAGCCATTCCGCGATTTGGGGGGTTTCGTCTCTGTTGGAGATGAGTAGAACTTCTGTTTTCTCTTGGTTGAGTTTAAGGTGGTTCAATGTGAGCCAATGTTGGACCTCTTTGAGCGTGACATTTAGTCTGTGTATGTCTTTAATCGAGGTGGTTTCCAGATAAAGTTGTGTGTCAACGCATAGAGGTGGGAGGGGATGTTGGAGTTCCTGAGATGTGTGGTGAGGGGTTCCATGTAAATGTCGAAAAGTTGGGGAGAAAGAACTGACCCTCTGTTGACGGGAAGGAGGTCAGATTCAAAGTTCTTGATTTTTATTCTTTGCGTGCGGTTGTGTAGAAAAGAGGAGAACCAGTTTAGTACCGTCATTTCAATACCCGCTGTTTCATGGAGGACTTTGAGGAGCAGGGTGTGATCAACTGTATCGAAAGCGGCCGATAAGTCTAGGAGAATGAGAAGGCTGCATTGGTCTGAGTCAAGTGACTTGTGTAGATCGTCTATGGCATTTAGGATTGCGGTTTCGGTGCTGCATCCAATTCTGAATCCCGATTGGTGTGGGTCTAGGAGCTTGATATTCTCCAGGTGTTGGGTTAGCTGTGGAAGAACACATCTTTCCAGAATTTTGGATAAAAGAGGAAGGTTCGATAGAGGTCCAAAGTTGTTCATTTCCTCAGTGTCTAGCCCTAGTTTTTTTAGTAGCGGCGTGACTTGCCCTACTTTGAGGCAATCTGGAATGATTCCCGAGCTCAGTGAGCTTTTGATGATCTTGCACCAAATTGGGGCTAAGGTAAGCTACAGGTCTTTAGCCAGGCTCGTAGGCAGCTTATCTAGGGAGTGGGATGAGGGTTTGGCGGAGGCGATCAGATTGACTATCTCTGCTTCCTGGATGGGGGAGAAGGAGGACCAGTGAATATGTGTGTTCACTGGGGTGCTGTCGTTTATTGCTGGCGTCTTGATCTCCTTGTGAGGGGAGGGATTTGTGCTGAGAGAGAGATCGATTTTGGCGATTTTAACGTTGAAAAAGCTGGCAAAGGTGTCGCATTGATCTTTGGATGCCACTATGTTGGATATCATTGGTTTGAATGTTTCGCTCCTAATGATATTAAAGAGTTCTTTGGGGTGGTTTTTTGCATTGTCTAAGGTGGAGCAGAAGAAAGTTGTCTTTTTGTTTTTAATGTGTTTATTGTCGTTTCTGCGTGCTGCCTTGAGTTGATCAAGGTGGAGGGAGGAGGGATTGTTCCTCCAGATTCTTTCTAAGGTTCTGAGCTGTCTTCTTTCATCATTGATGTCGGTAGTAAACCAGGACCTGGAGGGGGTGCTTCTGTTTTTTTTAGTTTCAGGGGCGCCAGGAGGTCGAAGGTGAGCGTCATGTTGGAGTGGGAGAGAGAGGTGAGTTCAGTGGTTGAGAGGTGCTACGTCGTGCTAGGGAGGAGCGTGCTTAGCCCTTCTTCTAGTTTGTCCCGGGGACTAGGGCTGTGTTCCTGACCCATTTTGGAGGGGCCTGTTTAGGGGGATAAGTTAAGGCCGGTTGGTTGATATGGAAAATAATAACGTGGTGGTCTTACCAGTCCACGGGAATGATATAGTCCGTAGTGATTTATTTATTTATAAAGTTTTATATAGCGCGAACTTGATCCTTATGTTTCTGTCCGTAATGATTGCGTCAAGGATCGCTCCTCTGTGGTGTGTTTCTTCTGATCAGTGTTGGATCATACCGTTGTCTAGCAGGAGGCTGTTGAGAGACTGAATGAGCGGATTTTTTGTTTCATTCCATCTTCAGTTGAGGTCGCCCAGAATTATACTGTTGGCGTTGCTGAGTGCGCATTGGATGATCAGGTCAGAGAGCTGCGCTCCAAATTCGTTGGAGTTGCCTGGAGGGTGTTACAGGAGATGGCAAAGAAACGATGTTTGTGCATGATTTGATGTTGACTGACAGGCATTCGAAGGAGCTATATAGGCACGAGGAGCTTTCTGAGATGGAGAGGTCACTTTTATAAATGATTGCTAAGCAGCCGCCTCTCTGCTCGTGACTATCTTTGTGGATTATTGAAAAACCGGGCGGCACCAGCAAGTCCATGTTGGGATAGGACAGGGTGTTGTAGCTTTCATCACGGAAACCTGGCTCATCTAGGTCATGGACGAGGATGGCTTCTGCTATTTCAGTTGCATGTTTGGAAGCAGATCTGCTGTTGATGAGCATGCAATTAAAGGAAGAATTCTTCTTCGGGCTTCGATTTGCTGAGCTGGACTCTGGGTAGGGAGGTTAGGTGCGCTGGGGGTCAAGGGGCTCTACAGGGGGATGGTCCCTACCCACTCCAGTAATTACTTGAATCGAGGATTTGGGAGCGGAGATCAGCGAGGGGGACCTGTGCTAGGGTAAGTGGAATCCCTTTCTGTGAGTGAAGTGCGGACTTAGGGTAGGGGTTTGTGGGTAGGTCGTATGATGAGGCGAGTGTGGTCGCTTCCTGAGGGAAGAGGGTGGGTTGTGTTCTTTTAGGTCTGTCTGCTTGTGTCTCATTCAAAGGTTTAGTGACTGAAGGACGGGATCTTGAGGGGGGGGGGGCAAGGGTCCGGTTGGGGGCGGTGATCGCTCCTTCTAGTTGAGATGGGATGGGGAGAGCTACGAAATGTTGGGTGGGCAGACGGATTTTCGCTAGGGAGGATAGGGTTTCGTTCAGGCCCCGAACCAAGGTTTCGAGCTGAGCTTCCAGAAGGTTGAGGCGTTGCATCAAATTATTTGTGGGGGTGAGGAGGGGAGGATGGGTGGAGCTATGTCCTGGGGGGGGAGGGTGCGGTCCTGTCTGAGCTGCACGACATGTTTGTAGAGGGGTTCAGGGTAAGAGGGGGCGCTGTCTCTGGTCTATTGTCCAGCTGCGTTAGGGCTGGTGGAGGGGGGCTGTGGCCCAGTTGTGATTGGGAGAAGTGCTCCTCTCTAGGAGGGTGGCTGTGCTCTAGCTGCGATGGGGCTGGCGGAGGGGGGGGGCTGTTTCTTCCTCTCTTCAGGCTGACCTACAGGCGACCTGGGCCTCTTGAGTGACATAGAGAACGTGTTGCTGTCAACATCCGAAGACACAGACTGTTTTTTCTTCAGCCAAAGTAGAAGCCTTCCTTCTCTATCCCTCAAGGTCTTAGTGGAGAAGGTGCAGCAACTTTTACATTGCTTTGTCTCATGACCGGGATAGAGACAATAAATACAATCTTTGTGTGCATCATCTACATGCACTCTCTTCTTCCCACAGGATTTACAGGCTCTAAATAATCCTTTCTTGTCAGACATTCTTCTTAAAGAAATCCAAAAGAGACTTATCTGAGAAAGTTGAAGTAAACTGAGCAGAGCTCAGGGAGACTCCCTTACAATACGAAGTGCGGTAAAAATCTGAGGGACTCAGCCTCTCTTGGGGAAGGTTCAAGAGGGTGCTGGGTGCTGATTGGCTGAGTTTTCACTTTGGTCCTTTTTGTAAAAGGAGACTAACAGGCTATAGAAAATATGGTTGCTACCATAATAGCCTATGGAAAGGTATAATCTATTACTTACTACTTTGTTATTTATGTACCGTGGGACTCCCACTATGACAACGGGGAATGATTCAGGCATGTGAATCTATGAAAGATACCCCAATACTGGATAAATGTGTAATACCATTACCAAGTCTGTAAAAATGTGTGTAATACCATTAAGTCTGTAAAAATATGTGTAATACCATCACCGAGTCTGTAAAAATATGTGTAATACCATCACAAAGTCTGTAAAAATATGTGTAATACCATTACCAAGTCTGTAAAAATGTGTACTACCGTCACTGAGTCTGTAAAATA
Organism: Lissotriton helveticus; assembly: GCF_964261635.1. Taxonomy (NCBI): domain Eukaryota; kingdom Metazoa; phylum Chordata; class Amphibia; order Caudata; family Salamandridae; genus Lissotriton; species Lissotriton helveticus. The sequence goes on along the minus strand of NC_136064.1, from coordinate 94,548,776 downwards.
TGTGTAATAACATCACAAAGTCTGTAAAAATATGTGTAATACCATTACCAAGTCTGTAAAAATGTGGGTAACCCCAATACCAAGTGTGTAACATCATTACCAAGTCTGTTTCTGTTGGAGCACCTTAAGCTTAGCGGATTGGATGACTGACAGCATCAAGATTTAGGGAGAGAAAAGTGCCTTCATTGTAGCACTTACTCTATGTTGGGGGGCATAAGGTGCTATAGAGTTCAGAATGCGTTTTAAATTCATGGTAGGAGGAGTCCAAGCAGATGTGGGCACAGATGTGGGCATGGTCCCAGAGATGTTGTAAAGGCATGATCAAATTCGCAATTGCCCAGGGCCCCAAATATTAAGGCCACCCTGATTAAATGTTCTCGCTTTTGTCCCTCCCTCTCCCCCTGGGCAAGACTATTTCAGCTGTTTTTGTGTGAAAGTCTAAACGTTATATTGTTTGGCCTCATGCAGGCTTCGATTATCAGAAAATAAAAATGCTAGTTGCTCCTGAAAGGGGACTTCATAATAGGTCCTGCAAGGGGCCCCAAATCATCTGGAGGATGACACTGCACCCCCCTCCCACCCCCAGCAGGTTTCCACCAGTACTGCTAGCTTTGTGGTGTAGTATTAATTGTTGAATGTTGAATTACTCATATGATACCGTAAACAACTGTCAACACACGTGAAACGCACGGATATTGAAAAAAATTATTCAATAATTAAGTTCGTTTTGTATGTTTTGGCTCAACATTATAATTTGTCTGTCAATACTGGATGAGCTACACCAACACTAACTAGTTGAGTTGTCAGATTAGTATACTTTTACAGTATTTTGTCCCCTGGTCCTGCCACTCTAGATTTTGTTTTTCTGGGGCCCTCCTTTGTTCAGTAGACTGCAAGCCCCTCCAGCAGCCTTCCACAATCACTGCTAGTTCAGTGGTATTAATTGCTGAATTAAACCTGTGCCAGGTCTTCCATTGAGCGAGTTTCGCTTTCAGAGAGTTCCAGAGTTTGGGACCCTGGACTCCTAGTGACCGGCCTGTGTAGGTACTGGGCCCGGGGGTAGTGCAGACAGGGGCGGCTAGCAACAGTGAAAACCGTTGGGGCCAAGCGCGATGTAAACTCACCAATATGTTGCCTTTCTCCACTCCCCTCTGCCGACAGGAAGGAAGGTGGTTTACTTCCTGCTTACGAATCCAACCAATCGTGGAGCGGATTGGTCTGAGCAGGCTAACCCAGCGCTCATGTTGAGGCAGGGGGCGGTGTCATCCCTCGGCTGGTTCACAGCACTGTGATCGCAGGCTTTGATGTGCGCATGACAGATTGGCCGGCTGTAGACAGCGGGCCTGTCTGTCATGCGCTCTCGGCAGTCATCCCGAAAAAGGCAGGAATTTATCTGCCAGCTCCACCATCGCGCGTGTGCTAGCGCGGCCGGCGGCGCACAACATTATACAATGCTAATGGCCATTTTATTATTCTGTGTGTTCCTGCTTTGCTCGCAGCAAGGGGGGTGACGCTCATCCGCCTCAACGGAGGAGCCGCCGCTGAGAGCAGAATGAACCAGCGCGTCTGTGTGTTCAGGGGCGGAGCTTGGTTAGTAAGATGGGGGGGGGGGGGTGAGCTTCAAATCTTCCAACAATCATGCTGGCATATAATGTTAAAATACATTATGCGACAGCGGGGCACGTGCGAGGAGCTAAAGAGGCAGTCGGAAGGGAGACAAAGGCAGATTGGTAGGGGTAGTAAGTGAGAGAACACACAATATTGTCAAATATCCAAAATATATGAAGACTTTCAAAGCAGAGAGGCATTTTTGCCGGTGTTTATGTAAGCATTCCTGGTGAAAGCCAAGAGACTCCTCACCATACCCGACTGAACGCACCCCTACCCAACTATTTACCAGAAAAAACATTTACTGGGTTGTAACTCTCCAAATCCCACCCGCCTGCTGTGCCCCAGTTTGTGCTCCTCGGCAGAAGGGATATGGTTTGGGACCCTTTCATTCCGGAGGCAGATGAATGGAATATCATCAGACATCCCACAGGCCCTTGCGGCGGAACCGACGCACAGCACCCTAACATGACGTGTGTAATTGTAAAGCGCACGTTCACCCAGAAGGCTATCTCAGCGCTGAATAACAGATGTTTCTTGTTACCCAACTCAATGGTAGTCACTTTATCGACCTCAGAAGGCTGACAGGCTGAGTGGACCTGCCGGGATTTGAACCTGTGCCAAAGGCCCCTGCAGTAGCTGCATTAGTCCACGAAGCCACCAGACCCGGGGTCCGACTCGCCCTCCAGCACTCTTGAGACCCCCGACTACTGCAGGGGTTCCCTGCTTCCGGTTTATCTCATCACTAAAGCTGCATGTCTGTTCTTCCTTTCCAGGTATCTATTCTGATTAAATTCAGTTTATTTCAATTTGCTGGCCTGGATAATCCATCATTTATGAGGAAAGGAGATTTCCATGTTTCCGAGAGTGGGCAGTCCGATGAAAGGCCAGGCCCGTGTGCCCTTCCCCTACACCCGCCACAAAGTGGCTCTCTCTACGGCCCTAATCACGGTATGTGAAAATGATGAATTTCCATGAGTGCTACAGCCTTTTAAGACCCTAACACAACTCAAAAATAAGAGCTGGGGCTGCGGTGGCTTCACTAGATTGCATCTTGTTTCAATTACGACTTCAAGTTTTGGAGTCTCTGAAGCATTCTTCAAGAGGAGACGTCAGTGTTTCCCCAGCCCCCCCCCCCCCCCCCCGCCCCCTCCGGTGTGCCCAGTCTGTGCCTTCTCGTACCACTGGCTGCCTTGCCCTCTATTTTCGTTCCCAGTACCCAACCACTGACTCCCATTGTTGGCGGTACATGAGGTACCCACAAAGCTTTCTACATGAAAAATCCTAAAATGACTTCCAAATTGTCATTACTTTCTACTGAGATATATATATTTTCAAAGCTCATCCCGGACAAGATTGTGCTATTTGGAGCAGATGTCTTACTACCAGGCTCAGCTTGTTCTCCGTGAACGAATACAGCGAATTTCGGTTGAGAGAGCCCAAATCAGGTTCTGTCACTCAGTCAGCGTGTGCCCGATCAGGATCTGTCACTCCTTCAGCGTGTGCCCAAATCAGGTTCTGTCACTCCTTCAGCGTGTGCCCGATCAGGATCTGTCACTCCGTCAGCGCGTGCCCCATCAGAATCTGTCACTCCTTCAGCGCGTGCCCGAGCAGAATCTGTCACTCCTTCAGCGTGTGCCCGATCAGGATCTGTCACTCCGTCAGCGCGTGCCCCATCAGAATCTGTCACTCCTTCAGCGCGTGCCCGAGCAGAATCTGTCACTCCTTCAGCGCGTGCCCGATCAGGATCTGTCACTCCTTCAGCGCGTGCCCGATCAGGATCTGTCACTCCTTCATCGCGTGCCCAATCATGATCTGTCACTCCTTCAGCGTGTGCCCAAATCAGGTTCTGTCACTCCTTCAGCGCGTGCCCGATCAGGATCTGTCACTCCTTCAGCGCGTGCCCGATCAGGATCTGTCACTCCTTCATCGCGTGCCCAATCATGATCTGTCACTCCTTCAGCGTGTGCCCAAATCAGGTTCTGTCACTCCTTCAGCGTGTGCGCGATCAGGATCTGTCACTCCTTCAGCGTGTGCCCAAATCAGGTTCTGTCACTCCTTCAGCGTGTGCCCGATCAGGATCTGTCACTCCTTCAGCGCGTGCCCAATCAGGATCTGTCACTCCTTCAGCGCGTGCCCAATCAGGATCTGTCACTCCGTCAACGTGTGCCTGATGGGGTTCTGTCACTCCGTCAGCGTGTGCCTGATCGGGTTCTGTCACTCCGTCAGCGTGTGCCTGATCGGGTTCTGTCACTCCGTGACTGTGTGCCTGACCAGGTTCTGTCACTCCGTGACTGTGTGCCTGACCAGGTTCTGTCACTCTGTCGGTGTGTGCCTGACCAGGTTCTGTAACTCTGTCGTTGTGTGCCTGACCAGGTTCTGTAACTCCGTCAGCGTGTGCCTGATGGGGTTCGGTAACTCCGTCAGTGTGTGCCTTACTACGTTCGGTCACTCCTACATGTGCCTGATCGGGTTCTGTCACTCCGTCAGCGTGTGCCTGATCGGGTTCTGTCACTCCATCAGCGTGTGCCTGATCGGGTTCTGTCACTCCATCAGCGTGTGCCTGACCAGGTTCTGTCACTCTGTCGGTGTGTGCCTGACCAGGTTCTGTAACTCTGTTGTTGTGTGCCTGACCAGGTTCTGTAACTCCGTCAGCGTGTGCCTGATGGGGTTCGGTAACTCCGTCAGTGTGTGCCTTACTACGTTCGGTCACTCCTACATGTGCCTGATCGGGTTCTGTCACTCCGTCAGCGTGTGCCTGATCGGGTTCTGTCACTCCATCAGCGTGTGCCTGATCGGGTTCTGTCACTCCATCAGCGTGTGCCTGATCGGGTTCTGTCACTCCGTCAACGTGCCCCTGATCGGGTTCTGTCACTCCATCAGGGTGCGCCTGATCGGGTTCTGTCACTCCATCAGCGTGTGCCTGATCGGGTTCTGTCACTCCGTCAGCGTGTGCCTGATCGGGTTCTGTCACTCCATCAGCGTGTGCCTGATCGGGTTCTGTCACTCCATCAGCGTGTGCCTGATCGGGTTCTGTCACTCCGTCAACGTGCCCCTGATCGGGTTCTGTCACTCCATCAGGGTGCGCCTGATCGGGTTCTGTCACTCCATCAGCGTGTGCCTGATCGGGTTCTGTCACTCCGTCAGCGTGTGCCTGATCGGGTTCTGTCACTCCGTCAGCGTGTGCCTGATCGGGTTCTGTCACTCCATGACTGTGTGCCTGACCAGGTTCTGTCACTCCATGACTGTGTGCCTGATCGGGTTCTGTCACTCCGTGACTGTGTGCCTGACCAGGTTCTGTCACTCTGTCGGTGTGTGCCTGACCAGGTTCTGTAACTCCGTGAGGGCGTGCCTGAACCGGTTCTGTCACTCCGTGATCTGCTCTGTGTTGTAAAGCTCTGTGTGGATCAGTGGTAGGGCCGGCGTGCTCTGTGTTGGTCAGTGGCACGGCCGGCGTGCTGTGCGTGGGTCAGTGGTAGACCCGGCGTGCTCTGCGTGGGTCAGTGGTAGAGCTGGCGTGCTCCGCTTGGGTCAGTGGCAGAGCCGGCGTGCTCCGCGTGGGCCACTGGCAGAGCCAGCGTGCTCCGCGTTGGCCACTGGCAGAGCCGGCGTGCTCCGCGTGGGCCACTGGCAGAGCCGGCGTGCTCCGCGTGGGCCACTGGCGAGCCAGCTAGCTCCGCGTGGGCCACTGACAGAGCCGGCGGGCTCTGCGTGGGCCACTGGGAGAGTCGGCGTGCTCCGAGTGAGCCACTGGCAGAGCCGGCGTGCTCCGAGTGGGCCACTGACAGAGCCAGCGTGCTCCGCTTGGGCCACTGGCGAGCCAGCTAGCTCCGCGTGGGCCACTGACAGAGCCGGCGGGCTCCGCGTGGGCCACTGGGAGAGTCGGCGTGCTCCGAGTGGGCCACTGGCAGAGCCGGCGTGCTCCGTGTGGGCCATTGGCAGAGCCGGCGTGCTCCGCGTGGGCCATTGGCAGAGCCGGCGTGCTCCGCGTGGGCCATTGGCAGAGCCGGCGTGCTCCGCGTGGGCCATTGGCAGAGCCGGCGTGCTCCGCGTGGGCCATTGGCAGAGCCGGCGTGCTCCGCGTGGGCCATTGGCAGAGCCGGCGTGCCCCGCGTGGGTCACTGGCAGAGCCGGCCTGCTCCGCGTGGGCCACTGGCAGAGCCGGCCTGCTCCGCGTGGGCCACTGGCAGAGCCGGCGTGCTCCGCGTGGGCCACTGGCAGAGCCGGCGTGCTCCGCGTGGGCCACTGGCAGAACCGGCGTGCTCCGCGTGGGCCACTGGCAGAGCCGGCCTGCTCCGCGTGGGCCACTGGCAGAGCCGGCGTGCTCCGCGTGGGCCACTGGCAGAGCCGGCGTGCTCCGCGTGGGCCACTGGCAGAGCCGGCGTGCTCCGCGTGGGCCACTGGCAGAGCCGGCGTGCTCCGCGTGGGCCACTGGCAGAGCCGGCGTGCTCCGAGTGGGCCACTGGCAGAGCCGGCGTGCTACGCGTGGGCCACTGGCAGAGTCGGCGTGCTCTGGGTGGGTCAGTGGTAGAGCCGGCATGCTCTGCGTGGGTCAGTGGTAGAGCCGGCGTGCTCTGCGTGGGTCAGTGGTCGAGCCGGTGTGCTCGGCGTGGGTCAGGGGTAGAGCAGGCGTGCTCTGCGTGGGTCAGTGGTAGAGCTGGCGTGCTTCATGTGGGTCAGTGGTAGAGCCGGCGTGCTCTGCGTGGGTCAGTGGTAGAGCCGGTGTGCTCCGCGTGGGTCAGTGGTAGAGCCGGCATGCTCTGTGTAGGTCACTTATAGGGCCGGCGTGCTCTGCAAGGGTTGGTGGTCGAGCCGGCGTGCTCCATTTAGGTCACTGGCAGAGCCGGCGTGCTCTTCAGTGGTAGAGCCCGCGTACTCTGTATGGGTCAGTGGTAGAGCCGGCGTGGTCTGCGTGGGTCAGTGGTAGAGCCGCCGTGCTCTGTTTAGGTCACTTGTAGGGCCGGCGTGCTCCATTTAAGTCACTGGCAGAGCCGGCGTGCTCCGCATGAGTCAGTGATAGAGCCGGCGTGCTCTGCGTGGGTCAGTGGTAGAGCCGGCGTGCTCTGCGTGGGTCAGTGGTAGAGCCGGCGTTCTCCACGTGGGTCAGTGGTAGAGCCGGCATGCTCCGCGTGGGTCAGTGGTAGAGCCGGCGTGCTCTGCATGGGTCAGTGGTAGAGCCGGCGTGCTCTGCGTGGGTCAGTGGTCGAGACGGTGTGCTCCGCGTGGATCAGTGGTAGAGCCGGCGTGCTCTGCATGGGTCAGTGGTAGAGCCGGTGGGCTCTGCATGGGTCAGTGGTAGAGCCGGTGTGCTCCATGTGGGTCAGTGGTAGAGCCGGCGTGCTCTGCGTGGGTCAGTGGTAGAGCCGGCGTGCTCTGCGTGGGTCAGTGGTCGAGCCGGCGTGCTCCATTTAGGTCACTGGCAGAGCCGGCGTGCTCTTCAGTGGTAGAGCCCGCGTACTCTGTATGGGTCAGTGGTAGAGCCGGCGTGGTCTGCGTGGGTCAGTGGTAGAGCCGCCGTGCTCTGTTTAGGTCACTTGTAGGGCCGGCGTGCTCCATTTAAGTCACTGTCAGAGCCGGCGTGCTCCGCATGAGTCAGTGATAGAGCCGGCGTGCTCTGCGTGGGTCAGTGGTAGAGCCGGCGTGCTCTGCGTGGGTCAGTGGTAGAGCCGGCGTTCTCCACGTGGGTCAGTGGTAGAGCCGGCATGCTCCGCGTGGGTCAGTGGTAGAGCCGGCATGCTCCGCGTGGGTCAGTGGTAGAGCCGGCGTGCTCTGCGTGGGTCAGTGGTCGAGACGGTGTGCTCCGCGTGGATCAGTGGTAGAGCCGGCGTGCTCTGCATGGGTCAGTGGTAGAGCCGGTGTGCTCCATGTGGGTCAGTGGTAGAGCCGGCGTGCTCTGCGTGGGTCAGTGGTAGAGACGGCGTGCTCTGCATGGGTCAGTGGTAGAGCCGGCTTGCTCTGTGTAGGTCACTTGTGTAAAGAAACAGGAGTAGAAACCCATCAACCTTGTTGGGATTGGGGTAGAAAGATATGTATAAGAGACAATATCCCAACTGGTATTATTTGTAGACAATTAAGCAGAATATCTGTACAGTATTATCCAAAAGGAAGCAAGGAGACTCAATTTGAATTTCGTATGTGCTCAACGCATCATTTATATCAACATTTGCAGAAAATCATGTAGGACAATTGTGATTACAGTTAGAGTCGGCACTGCAATTAATAAATAACAAATGGTAGCCCAAAATTGTACAAGGTGCACGAGTGCAAAGTGGGTGGCACTACGGCGACGCAAGTGACAGTGAAAAGCAGCGTGGTCGGCGCAAAGTGAGAGATGAATAATTATATACAGTGCGTAAAAACAGAGTGGTATTTAAACAATTCAGTTTTCATATATCATTTTCTCATAACCACTAAGTGAAGGGTGCCTAGAATCTCGCTGGAGAGTCGACGGCGTTTCGATCCGTAATACTTTGGATCATCATCAGGACTCAGGGGCCGAAGGCAGTGCGTCTAGCAACTGTTGGGAGCGTACCACGGGTCACGGAGCTGGAATCGTGTCTCTTGAGAAACAAAGTCTAGGAGGCAGGGCAGAGGTGCAGGCAGGTCCGAGATTACATCTTCGGTTATGTGAGAGCCGGCGTGCTCCGCGTGGGTCAGTGGTAGAGCCGGCGTGCTCCGCGTGGGTCAGTGGTAGAGCCGGTGTGCTCTGCATGAGTCAGTGGTAGAGCCGGCGTGCTCTGCATGGGTCAGTGGTAGAGCCGGCGTGCTCCGCGTGGGTCAGTGGTAGAGCCGGCGTGCTCCGCGTGGGTCAGGGGTAGAGCCGGCGTGCTCCGCGTGGGTCAGGGGTAGAGCCGGCGTGCTCCGCGTGGGTCAGTGGTAGAGCCGGCGTGCTCTGCGTGGGTCAGGGGTAGAGCTGGTGTGCTCTGCATGAGTCAGTGGTAGAGCCGGCGTGCTCTGCATGAGTCAGTGGTAGAGCCGGCGTGCTCTGCATGGGTCAGTGGTAGAGCCGGCGTGCTCCGCGTGGGTCAGTGGTAGAGCCGGCGTGCTCCGCGTGGGTCAGGGGTAGAGCCGGCGTGCCCCGCGTGGGTCAGTGGTAGAGCCGGCGTGCTCTGCGTGAGTCAGTGGTAGAGCCGGCGTGCTCTGCGTGGGTCAGGGGTAGAGCTGGTGTGCTCTGCATGAGTCAGTGGTAGAGCCGGCGTGCTCTGCATGAGTCAGTGGTAGAGCCGGCGTGCTCTGCATGGGTCAGTGGTAGAGCCGGCGTGCTCTGCGTGGGTCAGTGGTAGAGCCGGCGTGCTCTGTGTGGGTCACTTGTAGGGCCGGCGTGCTCCATTTAAGTCACTGGCAGAGCCGGCGTGCTCCGCATGGGTCAGTGGTAGAGCCGGCGTGCTCTGCATGGTTCAGTGGTAGAGCCGGCGTGCTCCGCGTGAGTCAGTGGTAGAGACGGCGTGCTCTGCATGGGTCAGTGGTAGAGCCGGCGTGCTCTGTGTGGGTCACTTGTAGGGCCGGCGTGCTCCATTTAAGTCACTGGCAGAGCCGGCGTGCTCCGCATGGGTCAGGGGTAGAGCTGGTGTGCTCTGCATGAGTCAGTGGTAGAGCCGGCGTGCTCTGCATGGGTCAGGGGTAGAGCTGGTGTGCTCTGCATGAGTCAGTGGTAGAGCCGGCGTGCTCTGCATGAGTCAGTGGTAGAGCCGGCGTGCTCTGCATGGGTCAGTGGTAGAGCCGGCGTGCTCTGCATGGGTCAGTGGTAGAGCCGGCGTGCTCTGCATGGGTCAGTGGTAGAGCCGGCGTGCTCTGTGTGGGTCAGTGGTAGAGCCGGCGTGCTCCGCGTGGGTCAGGGGTAGAGCCGGCGTGCTCCGCGTGGGTCAGGGGTAGAGCCGGCGTGCTCCGCGTGGGTCAGTGGTAGAGCCGGCGTGCTCTGCGTGAGTCAGTGGTAGAGCCGGCGTGCTCTGCGTGGGTCAGGGGTAGAGCTGGTGTGCTCTGCATGAGTCAGTGGTAGAGCCGGCGTGCTCTGCATGAGTCAGTGGTAGAGCCGGCGTGCTCTGCATGGGTCAGTGGTAGAGCCGGCGTGCTCTGCGTGGGTCAGTGGTAGAGCCGGCGTGCTCTGCGTGGGTCAGTGGTAGAGCCGGCGTGCTCCGCGTGGGTCAGGGGTAGAGCCGGCGTGCTCCGCGTGGGTCAGTGGTAGAGCCGGCGTGCTCTGCATGAGTCAGTGGTAGAGCCGGCGTGCTCTGCATGGGTCAGTGGTAGAGCCGGCGTGCTCCGCGTGGGTCAGTGGTAGAGCCGGCGTGCTCCGCGTGGGTCAGGGGTAGAGCCGGCGTGCTCCGCGTGGGTCAGTGGTAGAGCCGGTGTGCTCTGCATGAGTCAGTGGTAGAGCCGGCGTGCTCTGCATGAGTCAGTGGTAGAGCCGGTGTGCTCTGCATGGGTCAGTGGTAGAGCCGGCGTGCTCTGCGTGGGTCACTGGCAGAGCCGGCGTGCTCCGCGTGAGTCAGTGGTAGAGCTGGCGTGCTCCGCGTGAGTCAGTGGTAGAGACGGCGTGCTCTGCATGGGTCAGTGGTAGAGCCGGCGTGCTCTGTGTGGGTCACTTGTAGGGCCGGCGTGCTCCATTTAAGTCACTGGCAGAGCCGGCGTGCTCCGCATGGGTCAGTGGTAGAGCCGGCGTGCTCTGCATGGTTCAGTGGTAGAGCCGGCGTGCTCTGCGTGGGTCAGGGGTAGAGCTGGTGTGCTCTGCATGAGTCAGTGGTAGAGCCGGCGTGCTCTGCATGAGTCAGTGGTAGAGCCGGCGTGCTCTGCATGGGTCAGTGGTAGAGCCGGCGTGCTCTGCATGGGTCAGTGGTAGAGCCGGCGTGCTCCGCGTGGGTCAGTGGTAGAGCCGGCGTGCTCCGCGTGGGTCAGGGGTAGAGCCGGCGTGCTCCGCGTGGGTCAGTGGTAGAGCCGGCGTGCTCTGCATGGGTCAGTGGTAGAGCCGGCGTGCTCCGCATGGGTCAGTGGTAGAGCCGGCGTGCTCTGCATGGGTCAGTGGTAGAGCCGGCGTGCTCTGCATGGGTCAGTGGTAGAGCCGGCGTGCTCTGCATGGGTCAGTGGTAGAGCCGGCGTGCTCCGCGTGGGTCAGGGGTAGAGCCGGCGTGCTCCGCGTGGGTCAGTGGTAGAGCCGGTGTGCTCCGCGTGGGTCAGTGGTAGAGCCGGTGTGCTCTGCATGAGTCAGTGGTAGAGCCGGCGTGCTCTGCATGGGTCACTGGCAGAGCCGGCGTGCTCCGCATGGGTCAGTGGTAGAGCCGGCGTGCTCTGCATGGTTCAGTGGTAGAGCCGGCGTGCTCCGCGTGAGTCAGTGGTAGAGACGGCGTGCTCTGCATGGGTCAGTGGTAGAGCCGGCGTGCTCTGTGTGGGTCACTTGTAGGGCCGGCGTGCTCCATTTAAGTCACTGGCAGAGCCGGCGTGCTCCGCATGGGTCAGGGGTAGAGCTGGTGTGCTCTGCATGAGTCAGTGGTAGAGCCGGCGTGCTCTGCATGGGTCAGGGGTAGAGCTGGTGTGCTCTGCATGAGTCAGTGGTAGAGCCGGCGTGCTCTGCATGAGTCAGTGGTAGAGCCGGCGTGCTCTGCATGGGTCAGTGGTAGAGCCGGCGTGCTCTGCATGGGTCAGTGGTAGAGCCGGCGTGCTCTGTGTGGGTCACTTGTAGGGCCGGCGTGCTCCATTTAAGTCACTGGCAGAGCCGGCGTGCTCCGCATGGGTCAGGGGTAGAGCTGGTGTGCTCTGCATGAGTCAGTGGTAGAGCCGGCGTGCTCTGCATGAGTCAGTGGTAGAGCCGGCGTGCTCTGCATGGTTCAGTGGTAGAGCCGGCGTGCTCTGTGTGGATCAGTGGTAGAGCCGGCGTGCTCTGCGTGGGTCAGTGGTAGAGCCGGCATGCTACGTGTGGGTCAGTGGTAGAGCCGGCGTGCTCTGCGTGGGTCAGGGGTAGAGCCGGCGTGCTCTGCGTGGGTCAGGGGTAGAGCCGGCGTGCTCTGCATGGTTCAGTGGTAGAGCCGGCGTGCTCTGCATGGTTCAGTGGTAGAGCCGGCGTGCTACGTGTGGGTCAGTGGTAGAGCCGGCGTGCTACGTGTGGGTCAGTGGTAGAGCCGGCATGCTCCGCGTGGGTCAGTGGTAGAGCCGGCATGCTCCGCGTGGGTCAGTGGTAGAGCCGGCGTGCTCTGCGTGGGTCAGTGGTAGAGCCGGCGTGCTACGTGTGGGTCAGTGGTAGAGCCGGCGTGCTCTGCGTGGGTCAGGGGTAGAGCCGGCGTGCTCTGCGTGGGTCAGTGGTAGAGCCGGCGTGCTACGTGTGGGTCAGTGGTAGAGCCGGCGTGCTCTGCGTGGGTCAGGGGTAGAGCCGGCGTGCTCTGCGTGGGTCAGGGGTAGAGCCGGCGTGCTCTGCGTGGGTCAGGGGTAGAGCCGGCGTGCTCTGCGTGGGTCAGGGGTAGAGCCGGCGTGCTCCGCGTGGGTCAGTGGTAGAGCCGGCGTGCTCTGCGTGGGTCAGGGGTAGAGCCGGCGTGCTCTGCGTGGGTCAGGGGTAGAGCCGGCGTGCTCTGCGTGGGTCAGGGGTAGAGCCGGCGTGCTCTGCGTGGGTCAGGGGTAGAGCCGGCGTGCTCTGCGTGGGTCAGGGGTAGAGCCGGTGTGCTCCGCGTGAGTCCGTGGTTTTTGGATACGGTGCAGCTTTGCAGACACCCTGCCCTCATTACCCAGTGACAGAGCCGACCTGCTCCTGTTCTGCAGCCTCCACCTCTTGCATCACCTATGAGCTCAGTTTCTGTGTCTGGGAACCTCACTGCCAAAACAATGACAGCATCTCGTGCCACCTGCACACAGGGCGTGTTCGACAACACACACAGCCCTGGTATCTTCACATGGAAGGAACATCTGAAACACTGCACTGGACGAGAAATCACATGGAATGGGACCATACTGCATAACGTTTAGACACGTGGAACCCTAGGCAATCACATGGGAGGAGCCCACACTGTATGTAGAACCACCTTAAACACAACAGTGGAGGGGGAACCACACAGCATGAGACCGCACTGCAAGCAGAACCATCTTAAGCACAACTGTGGACGAGGAACCACACGGCATGAGACCCCGCTGCAAGCAGAACCATCTTAAGCACAACTGTGGACGAGGAACCACACGGTATGAGACCCTGCTGCAAGCAGAACCATCTCAAACACAACTGAGGACGAAGAACCACACGGCATGAGACCCCGCTGCAAGCAGAACCATCTTAAGCACAACTGTGGACGAGGAACCACACGGTATGAGACCCCGCTGCAAGCAGAACCATCTCAAACACAACTGAGGACGAAGAACCACACGGCATGAGACCCCGCTGCAAGCAGAACCATCTTAAGCACAACTGTGGACGAGGAACCACACGGTATGAGACCCCGCTGCAAGCAGAACCATCTCAAACACAACTGAGGACGAAGAACCACACGGCATGAGACCCCGCTGCAAGCAGAACCATCTTAAGCACAACTGTGGCCGAGGGACCACAGGGCATGAGACCCCGCTGCAAGCAGAACCATCTTAAGCACAACTGTGGCCGAGGGACCACAGGGCATGAGACCCCACTGCAAGCAGAACCATCTTAAGCACAACTGTGGCCGAGGGACCACAGGGCATGAGACCCCGCTGCAAGCAGAACCATCTTAAGCACAACTGTGGCCGAGGGACCACAGGGCATGAGACCCCACTGCAAGCAGAACCATCTTAAGCACAACTGTGGCCGAGGGACCACAGGGCATGAGACCCCACTGCAAGCAGAACCATCTTAAGCACAACTGTGGCCGAGGGACCACAGGGCATGAGACCCCGCTGCAAGCAGAACCATCTTAAGCACAACTGTGGACGAGGAACCACACGGCATGAGACCCCACTGCAAGCAGAACCATCTTAAGCACAACTGTGGCCGAGGGACCACAGGGCATGAGACCCCGCTGCAAGCAGAACCATCTTAAGCACAACTGTGGCCGAGGGACCACAGGGCATGAGACCCCGCTGCAAGCAGAACCATCTTAAGCACAACTGTGGACGAGGAACCACACGGCATGAGACCCCACTGCAAGCAGAACCATCTTAAGCACAACTGTGGCCGAGGGACCACAGGGCATGAGACCCCGCTGCAAGCAGAACCATCTTAAGCACAACTGTGGACGAGGAACCACACGGCATGAGACCCCGCTGCAAGCAGAACCATCTTAAGCACAACTGTGGACGAGGAACCACACGGTATGAGACCCTGCTGCAAGCAGAACCATCTCAAACACAACTGAGGACGAAGAACCACACGGCATGAGACCCCACTGCGGGCAGAACCATCTTAAGCACAACTGTGGACGAGGAACCACACAGCATGAGACCGCACTGCAAGCAGAACCATCTTAAGCACAACTGTGGACGAGGAACCACACGGCATGAGACCCCGCTGCAAGCAGAACCATCTTAAGCACAACTGTGGCCGAGGGACCACAGGGCATGAGACCCCACTGCAAGCAGAACCATCTTAAGCACAACTGTGGCCGAGGGACCACAGGGCATGAGACCCCGCTGCAAGCAGAACCATCTTAAGCACAACTGTGGCCGAGGGACCACAGGGCATGAGACCCCGCTGCAAGCAGAACCATCTTAAGCACAACTGTGGCCGAGGGACCACAGGGCATGAGACCCCACTGCAAGCAGAACCATCTTAAGCACAACTGTGGCCGAGGGACCACAGGGCATGAGACCCCGCTGCAAGCAGAACCATCTTAAGCACAACTGTGGCCGAGGGACCACAGGGCATGAGACCCCGCTGCAAGCAGAACCATCTTGAGGACGAGGAACCATACGGCATGAGACCACACTGTGAACAAAACCATTTTAAACACAAAAGTGGACGAGGAACCACACGGAAAGAGGCCACACTGCTAACAGAACCATTTTAAACACAACAGTGGACTAGGAACTACACGGTATGAGACTACACTGCAAGTAGAACCATCTTAAGCACAACTGTGGACGAAGAACCACACGGAATGAGACCACACAGCAAGCAGAACCATTTTAAACACAACAGAGGACTAGGAACTACACGTCATGAGACCACACTGCGAGCAGAACCATTTTAAACACAAGAGTGGGTGAGGAACCATGTGGAATGAGGCCATTCTGCGAGCAGAACCATTTTAAACACAACCGTGGACTAGGAACTACACGGCATGAGACCACACTGCGAGCAGAACCATTTTAAACACAAGAGTGGGCGAGGAACCACACGGCATGAGACCGCACTGCAAGCAGAACCATCTTAAGCACAACTGTGGACGAGGAACCACACAGCATGAGACCGCACTGCAAGCAGAACCATCTTAAGCACAACTGTGGACGAGGAACCACACGGCATGAGACCCCGCTGCAAGCAGAACCATCTTAAACACAACTGTGGACGAGGAACCACACGGCATGAGACCGCACTGCAAGCAGAACCATCTTAAGCACAACTGTGGCCGAGGGACCACAGGGCATGAGACCCCACTGCAAGCAGAACCATCTTAAGCACAACTGTGGCCGAGGGACCACAGGGCATGAGACCCCACTGCGATCAGAACCATCTTGAGGACGAGGAACCATACGGCATGAGACCACACTGTGAACAAAACCATTTTAAACACAAAAGTGGACGAGGAACCACACGGAAAGAGGCCACACTGCTAACAGAACCATTTTAAACACAACAGTGGACTAGGAACTACACGGTATGAGACTACACTGCAAGTAGAACCATCTTAAGCACAACTGTGGACGAAGAACCACACGGAATGAGACCACACAGCAAGCAGAACCATTTTAAACACAACAGAGGACTAGGAACTACACGTCATGAGACCACACTGCGAGCAGAACCATTTTAAACACAAGAGTGGGTGAGGAACCATGTGGAATGAGGCCATTCTGCGAGCAGAACCATTTTAAACACAACCGTGGACTAGGAACTACACGGCATGAGACCACACTGCGAGCAGAACCATTTTAAACACAAGAGTGGGCGAGGAACCACACGGCATTAGACCGCACTGCAAGCAGAAACATCTTAAGCACAACTGTGGACGAGGAACCACACGGCATGAGACCCCGCTGCAAGCAGAACCATCGTAAACACAACTGTGGACGAGGAACCACACAGCATGAGACCCAGATGCAAGCAGAACCATCTTAAACACAACTGAGGACGAGGAACCAAACGGTATGAGACCCCGCTGCAAGCAGAACCATCGTAAACACAACTGTGGAGGAGGAACCACACGGCATGAGACCCCATTGCGGGCAGAACCATCTTAAACACAACTGAGGACGAGGAACCGCACAGCATGAGACCCAGATGCAAGCAGAACCATCTTAAACACAACTGTGGATGAGGAACCACACAATATGAGACCCCGCTGCAAGCAGAACCATATTGAGGACGAGGAACCACACGGCATGAGACCCCACTGCAAGCAGAACCATCTTAAGCACAACTGTGGAGGAGGAACCACACGGCATGAGACCACACTGCGAGCAGAACCATTTTAAACACAACAGTGGACGAGGAGCCACACAGCATGAGACCCCACTGCAAGCAGAACCATCTTAAACACAACAGTGGAGGAGGAACCGCACGGAATGAAACCACACTGCGAGCAGAACCATTTTAAACAAAACAGTGGACGAGGTACCGCACAGCATGAGACCGCACTGCAAGCAGAACCATCTTAAACACAACTGAGGATGAGGAACCACACGACATGAGACCCCCCTGCAAGCAGAACCATCTTAAACACAACAGTGGAGGAGGAACCGCATGGCATGAGACCACACTGTGGGCAGACCCATTTTAAACACAACATTGGACGAGGAACCGCACAGCATGAGACCCCACTGCAAGCAGAACCATCTTAAACACAACTGTGGAGAAGGAACCACACGGCATGAGACCCCGCTGCAAGAAGAACCATCTTAAACACAACAGTGGAGGAGAAACCACACGGCATGAGACCCCACTGCAAGCAGAACCATTTTAAACAAAACAGTGGACGAGGAACCGCACAGCATGAGACCCCACTGCAAGCAGAACCATCATAAACACAACAGTGGAGGAGGAACCACACGACATGAGACCCCGCTGCAAGAAGAACCATCTTAAACACAACAGTGGAGGAGAAACCACACGGCATGAGACCACACTGCAAGCAGAACCATCTTAAGCACAACTGTGGACGAGGAACCACACAGCATGAGACCGCACTGCAAGCAGAACCATCTTAAGCACAACTGTGGACGAGGAACCACACGGCATGGGACCGCACTGCAAGCAGAACCATCTTAAGCACAACTGTGGACGAGGAACCACACGGCATGAGACCGCACTGCAAGCAGAACCATCTTAAGCACAACTGTGGACGAGGAACCAAACGGTATGAGACCCCGCTGCATCTTAAACACAACTGTGGACGAGAAACCACACAGCACGAGACCCCGCTGCAAGCAGAACCATCTTAAACACAACTGAGGACAAAGAACCACACGGTATGAGACCCTGCTGCAAGCAGAACCATCTTAAACACAACTGAGGATGAAGAACCACACGGTATGAGACCCCGCTGCAAGCAGAACCATCTTGAGGACGAGGAACCACACGGCATTAGACCCCACTGCAAGCAGAACCATCTTAAGCACAACTGTGGACGAGGAACCACACAGCATGAGACCACACTGCAAGCAGAACCATTTTAAACACAACATTGGATGAGGAACCACACGGAATGAGACCACTCTACGAGCAGAACCATTTTAAACAAAACAGTGGACGAGGAACCGCACAGCTTGAAACCCCACTGCAAGCAGAACCATCATAAACACAACAGTGGAGGAGGAACCACACGACATGAGACCCCGCTGCAAGAAGAACCATCTTAAACACAACAGTGGAGGAGAAACCACACGGCATGAGACCCCACTGCAAGCAGAACCATTTTAAACAAAACAGTGGACGAGGAACCGCACAGCATGAGACCCCACTGCAAGCAGAACCATCATAAACACAACAGTGGAGGAGGAACCACACGACATGAGACCCCGCTGCAAGAAGAACCATCTTAAACACAACAGTGGAGGAGAAACCACACGGCATGAGACCCCACTGCAAGCAGAACCATTTTAAACAAAACAGTGGACGAGGAACCGCACAGCATGAGACCCCACTGCAAGCAGAACCATCATAAACACAACTGTGGACGAGGAACCACACGGTACGAGACCCCGCTGCAAGTAGAACCATCTTAAACACAACTGAGGACGAGGAACCACACAGCATGAGACCCCGCTGCAAGCAGAACCATCTTAAACACAACTGCGGACGAGGAACCACACAGCATGAGACCCCGCTGCAAGCAGAACCATCTTAAACACAACTGAGGACGAGGAACCACACAGCATGAGACCACACTGCAAGCAGAACCATCTTAAACACAACTGAGGACGAGGAACCACACGGTATGAGACCCCACACCAAGCAGAACCATCTTGAGGACGAGGAACCACACGGCATGAGACCACACTGCGAACAAAACCATTTTAAACACAAAAGTGGACGAGGAACCACACGGAATGAGGCCATTCTGCGAGCAGAACCATTTTAAACAGAACAGTGGACTAGGAACTACACGGTATGAGACTACACTGCAAGTAGAACCATCTTAAGCACAACTGTGGACGAAGAACCACACGGAATGAGACCACACAGCAAGCAGAACCATTTTAAACACAACAGTGGACTAGGAACTACACGGCATGAGACCACACTGCGAACAGAACCATTTTAAACACAAGAGTGGGCGAGGAACCATGTGGAATGAGGCCATTCTGCGAGCAGAACCATTTTAAACACAACAGTGGACGAAGAACCACACGGAATGAGACCACACAGCCTGCAGAACCATTTTAAACACAAGAGTGGGCGAGGAACTACACAGCATGAGACCACACTGCGAGCAGAACCATCTTAAACACAACTGTGGAGGTGGAACCACATGGAATGAGACCACACTGCAAGCAGAACCATTTTAAACACAACAGTGGACTAGTAACCATGTGGAATGAGGTCACACTGCGAGCAGAACCATTTTAAACACAACAGTTTAGGAGGAACCACATGGAAAAGTCCACACTACATCAAAATCCATTTTAAAACACCACACTGGAGGAGAGGCCACGGGCAATAACATGGCGCAAAACCACAGTGCATGAAAGTCCACCTACAGGGAATCACGTGCAACCACATGGAATGAGACCACGCTGCAGGAAGTCCCCATTCTAAACACCACACTGGGTGAGAAATGACAAGGAAAACAGCCCATGCATGGAAAATCAGAGAGCATTAAAGACCATGTGAGCTGGAGTCACATACAATCACATGGATTAACATGCAGTAACATTCTACTACCAAGTGGCATGGGAATCTCCTAGAAGCACTTAAAATAACATCAAGTGCGATCTGCATCACATACATGTGCCCACGGCATGCAAATAAAATGCAGGTACATGGACTAACACATGCCACATGGGCAGAGCATGTAACTGCATGGTACTTACACATAACTGAATTTTAGTCCTGCACACATGGCACAGAACTAAGACAAATACATGGAATAACGCCTCGCATCACAGGCAATCTCATGGAATAACATTGCACAGCATGGGGAATCATACATGTAGGTAGAAGCGGGTGCAAGGCCAGACCAGTAGCATCACAACGCTCTCTAAATCTCACTGTGGGTATAATCAACTTTCTTCATGGAATCACAGAAAATCATGGAATATCACCAGCTGACATGGGCAGTCACATACACACCCACGGAATACCAGCATAGTGCATGAAATGAACATACAGGCGCCAGGAGTAGCACCACACAGGATAAGCAATCATACGTGTAAGTACTCTACTAGGCAGCAGTGGGTGGCCCACCAGCAATGTAATGCTACATACATCTGAGTTAAAGTAACATATTAAAGTCCCTAGAATAACCAAACCTGACATGGTAAATCGTATCAAAGCACATGGAATAACATGCAGCATGGGTAACGCAAACACACGCACCTAAATAGTAGCAAGTGGCATGGAAAGCACACACATGTACATACAAATATTACCTCTGGGCACAGGACAAAAATACAAGTGCATCGCATAAGGCAGCACTGCGGATCAATCATATATCAAGGCACATGAAATGACATCATACAGAGTACACACAGCAACACTGAATAATACAAGTGGAATCCTATACAATGACGCTCAATAATGCCACATGACATGGGTATCACATACAATGACGCTCAATAACGCCACATGACATGGGTATCGCATACAATTGTGATGTATTCCTATAGGTTCTGTATCGATCCCCCTATTCCTGACCCTGTTCTGGTTAACAAGTTAACTAGCAGCCATCCCATGATGCAGAAACCATTATCTGATGATGCCACACCACGGCACAGGAACGTGTTATCTGATTAAGTCATAACGCTTGCAATCTAATTAGACAAGCGATATTCCTCCAGCCCCTGGCTATTTTGCAGGACTTAAACAAAACAAGAAAAGACCTGAGCAACATAAAGTTGAAACAGCAGCCAACAACCACTGAAGAACCACCACCTGTCCCAGCAAGACCTGTCTGGATTCCAAAAGTCGGGGATCTAGTCAGAGAAAAGATCGCGGTAAAGAAGGAATTTGGGCCTTCTTACAGAAAAGCAGTTCCTGTCTTGTCTATCAACGGGACAAGATCAGTTGTACTACCGCCGCTTGCTGGTAAAAAGGAGAACCGAGTTGTATCCATCGACTTGGTAAAACCACAATCATGTGGCCGATAACAAACAGTAGGCCAAGTGGACTCCCGATAAGTAGCAGAACACCAAGGTTTGCTACAAATACAGAGGTCCAAACTAAGAGGCTAATCACATTCGAAACGCCTACAGAAAAACAACAAGGACTATGTAACAATGCATTGGAACTCAGACCTCTAACAACCCAAATAAAAACATTTAGTAGAGACACACCGACCTACAATGAAGTAACAAACGAATATGCAAGAAACAGTAATCCTGAAGCAATTGGAACAATTGACAGAACTGCATCCGGCTACTTCATAAACTTCGATGATTCCTCTGAAGACCTACGGACAGCAATTTTTTCAGCAGCCCCAAAATATTTTTCGGGACACTTATCTTCTGCTTAAAGTAAGAACTATTCTTAGAGAACTAAAATTTCTATTTTTAGAAACTTTATAGACATTAGCTGCCCGCTGGTATGTTCATAATTATTTTTATTCTGTGATCAAATGGTCTCGAACTTTTTTCTTCTGTATTAAGAGCCATTTCATGTGTAAATTCTCATATACCATTTAGCAATAATGTATACATATGCGTGATTACTTTAGCATTATTCTACAGCTTGAGTGCATATAATACATGTGACTGTTTTTTCCGTATATTAGATAATTTCGAAATGCATTATATGTATTTTGGGGTGGTAAGGTATACACGATACTCTACAGTATGTTTTACTATGCCTAGATTCGTAAACATGGCCATAGTTAGTGTGGAGTGGGTGTGATGTATTCCTATAGGTTCTGTATCGATCCCCCTATTCCTGACCCTGTTCTGGTTAACAAGTTAACTAGCAGCCATCCCATGATGCAGTAACCGTTATCTGATGATGCCACACCACGGCACAGGAACGTGTTATCTGATTAAGTCATAACGCTTGCAATCTAATTAGACAAGCGATATTCCTCCAGCCCCTGATAAGGCATACGGAGTTCTCAAAACAAATCAAACCTATGACAACCTGGGAAAAACCCTGCGGCCATTGTTTTGATTTCATCGAGAACTTCAGCAAAAGAATGTGCTAACGACCAAGTCGTATGACATCCTTATTGACGTATCTATGTCCATCCTTACGTCAATCTCAGCACCTTACAGGTATAAATATTACCGGTATTGCCTTAAGCAAACACACGCGGTGGTGACGAGATCGGAGCAGCCAGACTTGCCGAAGCCCAGAGCAGAGCAGACCCCGCTGGCGCAGCCCCGCCTTCCTGACGCGCTGAGAACGAGACGCTGCTTTCTCCTGCCGAGAAATCCAGCTCCGGCGCTTCCGGGTAGCCCTCGCAGGCAGCCTGGAATATCGAGACCAGAGACGAGAGATACCATCCCTCATTCATCCTAAATTCCAGGTACAGAACTGAATAACCCCTCGCAGAGAATTCTTGAGTCAGTCACTTGGCAAAACAAACTTAACTTAAACTGCTACTTTCTATTCCCGCCCACGTATTAGGCTTAGGTCAGGTACACTGGGGTAGGCGTAGTTAGAAACACCAGTTGAGTACGATTAGTCAAATGTTTATATGTATATATCTATTTTATCAATTTTAAACCACCTTATGGCTTAGAAACCATATAAATGTTTTTACAGTATTATTTTATACTTCTGCTTTTATTGTATGCACTTTACTTAACCATAAGTATTGCGATAATATCGATCCATTTCTCTTGTATGAGAAAAGAGACTGATCAATAAATAACATCTTTTATTGAACACGCCCGTCTCTTCCTTTTCTCTAAAATCTGGTGAGACTAAGAATGCACGTACTGACTGAGTAAAATACGTTGTCTTTTGTTTTCACACGACTCTAGAGATACACTCTTGATTAGGGGAGAGCAAAGTTGTCATGTTCTATGGTTGTCAGAAACTAAATCCCTTCTTGTCTATCCAGGGAGGTTCAACTCCTCCTTGCCTATTCGAGAAAGTTTCTAATGAACTCTGAGCTAGCTGGCAAACCCAAAACTTTAAGTCTAATATCGACAATAGAAGACCTAGTTAACGTCTGGTCTAGGCCTATACTATTGAAGGTATTATTCCAATACGCAGAGCCTATTGGGATAATAGGAACTACACTACACAATGACACTGAATAACGCCAGGTGGAGAGGGAATCACACACAATGACACTGAATAACGCCAGGTGGAGAGGGAATCACAAAGAATGACACTAAATAACGCCAGGTGGAGAGGGAATCACACACAATGACACTGAATAACGCCGGGCGATGGGGGAATCACACACAATGACACTGAATAACGCCAGGTGGAGAGGGAATCACAAAGAATGACACTTAACGCCAGGTGGAGAGGGACTCACATACAATGACACTGAATAACGCCAGGTGGAGGGGGAATCACACACAATGACACTGAATAACGCCGGGCGATGGGGGAATCACACACAATGACACTGAATAACGCCAGGTGGAGAGGGAATCACAAACAATGACACTGAATAACGCCAGGTGGAGGGGGAATCACAAATAATGACACCGAATAACGCCAGGTGGAGAGGGAATCACAAACAATGGCACTGAATAACACCAGGTGGAGCGGGAATCACAAACAATGAAACTGAATAACGCCAGGTGGAGACGGAATCACAAACAATGACACTGAATAACGCCAGGTGGAGGGGGAATCACAAACAATGACACCAAATAACGCCAGGTGGAGAGGGAATCACAAACAATGACACTGAATAACACCAGGTGGAGAGGGAATCACAAACAATGACACTGAATAACGCCAGGTGGAGGGGGAATCACAAACAATGACCCAAATAACGCCAGGTGGAGAGGGAATCACAAACAATGACACTGAATAACGCCAGGTGGAGAGGGAATCACAAACAATGACACTGAATAACACCAGGTGGAGAGGGAATCACACACAATGACACTGAATAACGCCAGGTGGAGAGGGAATCACAAACAATGACACTGAATAACGCCAGGTGGAGAGGGAATCACAAACAATGACACTGAATAACGCCAGGTGGAGCGGGAATCACAAACAATGACACTGAATAACACCAGGTGGAGAGGGAATCACAAACAATGACACCAAATAACACCAGGTGGAGAGGGAATCACATACAATGACACTGAATAACGCCAGGTGGAGAGGGAATCACAAACAATGACTGAATAACGCCAGGTGGAGAGGGAATCACAAACAATGACACTGAATAACGCCAGGTGGAGAGGGAATCACAAACAATGACACTGAATAACACCAGGTGGAGAGGGAATCACACACAATGGCACTGAATAACGCCAGGTGGAGAGGGAATCACAAACAATGACACTGAATAACGCCAGGTGGGGAGGGAATCACAAACAAGGACACCAAATAACGCCAGGTGGAGAGGGAATCACAAACAATTACACCGAATAACGCCAGGTGGAGAGGGAATCACAAACAATGACACTGAATAACGCCAGGTGGAGAGGGAATCACAAACAATGACACTGAATAACGCCAGGTGGAGAGGGAATCACACACAATGACACTGAATAACGCCAGGTGGAGAGGGAATCACACACAATGATACTGAATAACGCCAGGTGGAGCGGGAATCACATACAATGACACTGAAAACCGCCAGGTGGAGAGGGAATCACACACAATGACACTTAATAACGCCTGGTGGATAGGGAATCACAAACAATGACACTGAATAACGCCAGGTGGAGAGGGAATCACAAACAATGACACCAAATAACGCCAGGTGGAGAGGGAATCACAAACAATGACACTGAATAACGCCAGGTGGAAAGGGAATCACAAACAATGACACTGATTAACACCAGGTGGAGAGGGAATCACAAACAATGACACTGAATAACGCCAGGTGGAGCGGGAATCACACACAATGACACTGAATAACGCCAGGCGGAGAGGGAATCACACACAATGACACTGAATAACGCCAGGTGGAGAGGGAATCACAAACAATGACACTGAATAACGCCAGGTGGGGAGGGAATCACAAACAATGACACTGAATAACGCCAGGTGGAGGGGGAATCACAAACAATGACACCAAATAACGCCAGGTGGAGAGGGAATCACAAACAATGACACTGAATTACGCCAGGTGGAGAGGGAATCACAAACAATGACACCAAATAACACCAGGTGGAGAGAGAATCACAAACAATGACACTGAATAACGCCAGGTGGCGAGGGAATCACACACAATGACACTGAATAACGCCAGGTGGGGAGGGAATCACACACAATGACACTGAATAACGCCAGGTGGGGAGGGAATCACACACAATGACACTGAATAACGCCAGGTGGAGAGGGAATCACAAACAATGACACCAAATAACGCCAGGTGGAGAGGGAATCACAAACAATAACACCAAATAACGCCAGGTGGAGAGGGAATCACACACAATGACACTGAATAACGCCAGGTGGAGCGGGAATCACAAACAATGACACTGAATAACGCCAGGTGGAGAGGGAATCACACACAATGACACTGAATAACACCAGGTGGAGAGGGAATCACACACAAGGACACTGAATAACGCCAGGTGGAGAGGGAATCACACACAATGACACTGAATAACACCAGGTGGAGAGGGAATCACAAACAATGACAATGAATAACGCCAGCTGATGTGGGAATCACAAACAATGACACTGAATAACGCCAGGTGGAGAGGGAATCACACACAATGACACTGAATTACGCCAGGTGGAGAGGGAATCACAAACAATGACACCAAATAACACCAGGTGGAGAGAGAATCACAAACAATGACACTGAATAACACCAGGTGGAGAGGGAATCACAAACAATGACACTGAATAACGCCAGGTGGAGAGGGAATCACACACAATGACACTGAATAACGCCAGGTGGAGAGGGAATCACACACTATGACACTGAATAACGCCAGGTGGAGCGGGAATCACAAACAATGACACTGAATAACGCCAGGTGGAGAGGGAATCACAAACAATGACACCAAATAACGCCAGGTGGAGAGGGAATCACAAACAGTGACACCAAATAACGCCAGGTGGAGAGGGAATCACACACAATGACACTGAATAACGCCAGGTGGAGCGGGAATCACAAACAATGACACTGAATAACGCCAGGTGGAGAGGGAATCACACACAATGACACTGAATAACACCAGGTGGAGAGGGAATCACACACAAGGACACTGAATAACGCCAGGTGGAGAGGGAATTACACACAATGACACTGAATAACACCAGGTGGAGAGGGAATCACAAACAATGACAATGAATAACGCCAGGTGGAGAGGGAATCACACACAATGACACTGAATAACGCCAGGTGGAGAGGGAATCACAAACAATGACACTGAATAACGCCAGGTGGAGAGGGAATCACACACAATGACACTGAATAACGCCAGGTGGAGAGGGAATCACACACAATGACACTGAATAACACCAGGTGGAGAGGGAATCACACACAATGACACTGAATAACGCCAGGTGGAGAGGGAATCACACACAATGACACTGAATAACGCCAGGTGGAGGGGGAATCACAAACAATGACACTGAATAACGCCAGGTGGAGAGGGAATCACACACAATGACACTGAATAACGCCAGGTGGAGAGGGAATCACACACAATGACACTGAATAACGCCAGGTGATGGGGGAATCACACACATGACACCGAATAACGCCAAGTCACATGGGATCACATACAATACCGTCTCGTGACACGGAAGCACATGCCATTCGAATGATTCAGACCTGGGGTGACGTGACCCCCTCTCTCCAGAGCGAGGCTCACATTGCCTCACACCTCCCTGGGCAGGCTGACGTCACCTCGGCTATTCATACCTTAATTGTACCTCTGTGGCTGCTGCTCTGGGGACGGGCGTGTCTGGGGCTCTTGTGAACCGGGCGGGAGGAATGCACGGAGACCTCAAGCGCTGACTCGGCAGGGGAGGGGGACTGAACCCCCTGAGGTGCAGAGCCTCGGATCTGAGGAGCTCGGGCTGGGAGTGCAGAGAGGCAGACGTGAACCCCCTGAGGTGCAGAGCCTCAGATCTGAGGGGCTCGGGCTGGGAGTGCAGAGAGGCAGACGTGAATGTATGTATAGGCATTTTATATAGTGCACTACTTACCCGTAGGGTCCCAAGGCGCTTCGACCGCTGCGAAACCCTTCCTGGCTTCCCTGAGAGATGGTCCCTTAATGGGTATCTCCAGGGTGAGACCAGGCATCCCCGGCGGTCTGGTGGGGCCGTTAGTGAAGATGAGGCAAGCTAATGCCCAGAGTTGCCGAGTGTGAACGCTGATCAGAGTGGGCACCGAGGCGAGAGAATTATCGAGTCCGCTGACCCTGGTCCAGAAACCTGCCGCGCCGGGAATCGAACCCTGGTCCCGGGCCGTCCTCTGCTCTCGGGTCTGCCGCCTCTAACGAGTGAGCCACACTACTTCACTGAACCCCCTGAGGTGCAGAGCCTCGGATCTGAGGAGCTCGGGCTGGGAGTGCAGAGAGGCAGACGTGAACCCCCTGAGGTGCAGAGCCTCAGATCTGAGGGGCTCGGGCTGGGAGTGCAGAGAGGCAGACGTGAACCCCCTGAGGTGCAGAGCCTCAGATCTGAGGAGCTCCGGCGGGAGTGCAGAGAGGCAGTGCCCACAGGCCCTGGCAGAGCTCAGCCAGGAGCCCCCTCCCCCTTCCAGCCACCTGGCACCACCTCGCACGTCACACCTGCCCTCCCCCTAAGCAG
The DNA here is from genome assembly GCF_964261635.1 of Lissotriton helveticus. Lineage (NCBI taxonomy): Eukaryota > Metazoa > Chordata > Amphibia > Caudata > Salamandridae > Lissotriton > Lissotriton helveticus. Next base: position 94,521,502 of record NC_136064.1, on the reverse strand, counting down.
CTCTTAATCCAAGATTTGAGGAGTGACGTCCTGCCGGTCAGTGGTTCAGGACGGAGATAAAACCCACCCCTCCCTGTGTCTGAGAGGGGAGGTCATGTATCTCACTGCTTACAACCCTGCTTTACGTCTGGGCAGCAGGGGGCGCTGCAAGTCTGAATCTCAGCGGTGCAGTTTTACATCTGCGCAGCAGGGGGCGCTGCAGGTCAGGAATAAGGTACACTTGGAGGGGTTTCAGGACTGCAGCAGCGGGGCGCTGCAGGTCAGGAATAAGGTACACTTGGAGGAGTTTCATGACTGCAGCGGGGGCGCTAGAGGTCTGACTCTTAATGGTGCTGTTTTACATGTGCGCAGCAGGGGGCGCTGCAGGTCTGAATCTCAGCGGTGCTGTTTTACATCTGCTCAGCAGGGGGCGCTGCAGGTCAGGAATGAGGTACACTTGGAGGGGTTTCAGGACTGCAGCAGGGGGCGCTGCAGGTCAGGAATGAGGTGAACTTGGAGGGGTTTCAGGACTGCAACAGCGGGACGCTGCAGGTCAGGAATGAGGTACAACTGGAGGGGTTTCAGGACTGCAGCAGCGGGGGCGCTGCAGGTCAGGAATGAGGTACAACTGGAGGGGTTTCAGGAATGCAACAGCGGGGGCGCTGCAGGTCAGGAATGAGGTACAACTGGAGGAGTTTCAGGACTGCAGCAGCGGGGCGCTGCAGGTCAGGAATGAGGTACAACTGGAGGGGTTTCAGGACTGCAGCAGCGGGGCGCTGCAGGTCAGGAATGAGGTACAACTGGAGGGGTTTCAGGACTGCAGCAGCGGGGCGCTGCAGGTCAGGAATGAGGTACAACTGGAGGAGTTTCATGACTGCAGCGGGGGCGCTAGAGGTCTGACTCTTAATGGTGCTGTTTTACATGTGCGCAGCAGGGGGCGCTGCAGGTCTGAATCTCAGCGGTGCTGTTTTACATCTGCTCAGCAGGGGGCGCTGCAGGTCAGGAATGAGGTACAACTGGAGGGGTTTCAGGACTGCAGCAGCGGGGCGCTGCAGGTCAGGAATGAGGTACAACTGGAGGGGTTTCAGGACTGCAGCAGCGGGGCGCTGCAGGTCAGGAATAAGGTACACTTGGAGGGGTTTCAGGACTGCAGCAGCGGGACGCTGCAGGTCAGGAATGAGGTACAACTGGAGGGGTTTCAGGACTGCAGCAGCGGGGGCGCTGCAGGTCAGGAATAAGGTACAACTGGAGGGGTTTCAGGACTGCAACAGCGGGGGCGCTGCAGGTCTGAATCTCAGTGGTGCTGTTTTTCATCTGCGCAGCGGGGGCGCTGCAGGTCAGGAATAAGGTACAACTGGAGGGGTTTCATGACTGCAGCAGAAGGGGCGCTGCAGGTCTGAATCTCAGTGGTGCAGTTTTACATCTGCGCAGCAGGGGCCGCTGCAGGTCTGAATCTCAGCGGTGCTGTTTTACATCTCGGCAGCAGGGGGCACTGCAGGTCAGGAATGAGGTACACTTGGAGGGGTTTCAGGGCTGCAGCAGGGGGCGCTGCAGGTCTGAATCTCAGTGGTGCAGTTTTACATCTGCACAGCAGGGGGCACTGCAGGTCAGGAATGAGGTACACTTGGAGGGGTTTCAGGACTGCAGCAGTGGGGGCGCTAGAGGTCTGACTCTCAGTGGTGCAGTTTTACATCTGCGCAGCAGGGGGCGCTGCAGGTTTGAATCTCAGCGGTGCTGTTTTACATCTGCGCAGCAGGGGGCGCTGTAGGTCTCAATCTCAGTGGTGCTATTTTACATCTGCGCAGCAGGGGGCGCTGCAGGTCAGGAATGAAGTACATTGTCAGACACATCTAGCTTCCGGTCTAGCCAGCAGGTGCCGTGACACAGTACTCAAAGCACTAGACGCCCCCTAAAACCACTTGGACCTAGAGTGAAGCACTAAGTAAATAAATAAAAACAGATTAACCTTTCTTCTGGGAGGGTGGGTGGTGGGCCTCTCTGGTGGTATCCCTGCAGGGCACTGAAGGTGGCGGGGGAGGGGCAATAGATATTTCGGATACTGGCTGCAATTTCAAAGCCGGCAGTGTTTGAATAAGTTATCTGATATTGGGTTTTAGTCCTAGACCACATACATTGCATGCATTTTGTTTAATCTGCTACAAAGAAATTGGCAACAAGTAGAAATATATGACTGAAAATCCGTTCTAGATTGCTTAACTGGTCACAGAGAGGCTGCAGCTTAATGCACAAGTTAGTTACCTTCGGTAACGATATATCTGTAAGAAATATTAGTTAGTTATAGATTTCTTACCTTAGAATTACCCCCAGGCGTCAGACTGGATCCGGAAAGTTTTCTCATCAGCAGTACCTCTGGGCATCGGAAGGTGGCGTCGGTCAGCTCTGCGTCCGTCGTCGGCGTCGTTGCCGGGATGACGTCGTGGTAACTGCTTAGACTCCGCCCTCGTGTGCGGACGTCAGTTCTGTACACAACTTTCCGCACCAGAAACGCAGAGCCACGCAAGACACGGACCATTGGTGCACAAAACTAGGGGTCTGGGAGGATCCTAAACCCTAGAAGTCAGTCCGCAGAACGGGGAGGATGGGTGGGGATGTAAGGAATCTATAACTAATTAATGTTTCTTACAGATATATCATTACCAAAGGTAAGTAACTTGTGCATCTGAAAGAAACACGTTAGTTATAGATTCCTTACCTTAGAATAGATACCCCAGCAATACCAACCCTGGTCATGTGTCTGTTAACCAAGATCACACCAGAAAATCCTGGAGATCAGAATGGTCAAAGAAGCCGTCTCTCCAGACTTGGATGTCCAGGCAGTAGTGCTTGGTGAATGTGTGCAGCGAGGCCCACGTGGCTGCCTGACAGACAGATGTCATTTAGAGGCACTCCCCTTCCCAAGGCAGTAGTGGCTGCTGTCGCCCTGGTGGAATGAGCGTGTAACCCGACTGGAGGCTCCTTTTTAGCTAGAGAGTAACAAGCCTTAATACACAAGACGACCCACCTAGAAATGGTGCGTTTGTGTACGGCCCGGCCCTTCTTTGCACCCATGTAGCCACCAAAAAGTTGATCATCCACTCGGAAGTGTTTTGTGCAGTCCAGATAGAAAGAGAGGGCTCGTTTTGGGTTCAGACACGGAGCCTCTCTTCTTCCTTTGAAGGACGCAGAGACAGAAAGAAGGTGGGCAAAGTAATGGTCTGCCTGATGTGAAAGGCAGTGACCACCTTAGGAAGAAAGGATGGACGGGTCCTGAGAACCACCTTGTCCGGATGAACCAACAAGGAAGGAGGTTTTGAAGAAAGGGCCTGGAGCTCACGCACCCTTCTAGCAGAAGTGATGGCAACCAGAAAAGCATTCTTAAAAGTTAAGAGGCGTAAAGGACAGTTGTGAAGCGGCTCAAAGGGAGCACACATCAAATAAGTAAGCACAAGATTCAAGTCCCACTGAGGCATAACGAAATGGATTTGAGGAAAAAGAGGTGTTAAGCCTTTTAATAAACAGTTAACAACCGGCGCCTTAAAAAGAGAAGGCTGATCTGGCAGCTGAAGGAAGGCAGATATGGCCGAAAGGTAGCCTTTGACAGTGCCCAGAGCAGAGCCCTGCTGGGCCAAAGAGAGAAGGAACAAAAGTACTTCAGAGAGAGGGGCAGAAAGGGGATCCACAGCCTTTGCTGTGCACCATGCCACAAGTTTATTCCATCTGCAGACGTATACCGTCTTAGTGGAGGAACGCCTGGCTGCCAAGATTACATCACAGACTTCAGGAGGCAGGTCGAAAGACGTCAACTTCCGCTGCTGAATCTCCACTCAAGGAGGTGTAGGCTGGACAGGTTCAGGTGGAGGACTGTCCCCTGTTGCTGCGACAGAAGATCCTCCCGAAGAGGCAGTCTGATCTGAGGATCGATGGCCATGTTGAGCAGCTCTGGATACCAAATCTTCGTGCCCAATCCGGAGCCATAAGAATGACTTGGGCCCGGTCATGCCTGATCTTCTTCAGCACTCTGGGCAGAAGTGGTATAGGTGGAAATGCATACAACGGACCGCAACTCCACTTGCAACGAAAAGCATCGCAGAGTGAGTGCCGCCTTGGAAATTCCATCATGCAGAATTGCTGACATTGGCGTTCTCTTCAGTGGCGAATAGATCAAACCGAGGCTCTCCCCACTGTTGAAAGAGACCTTGCACCACCTCCGAGTGAAGACGTCATTAGTGATCCATCATGCACCGGCGGCTGAGTTAATGTAAATGTAGGTATACTTGTAAAGCGCACTGCCGCCCCATCTCGGGGCATCCTGGCGCTGTATACCGCTGTGGAACCCTTCCTGTAAAATGTAATGTAATGTAAAAACAATTTATAAAGCGCAACATACACCGGTCGGTTTCTTGGCGCTGTTCACTAAATCAGGAGGAGACAAAGAAGGGAGGACAAGGGAGCTTATGTGTAAGCGCCGCGGAAGAGGTGAGTCTTTAGGAGAGACCTGAAGTGAGGGTAAGAGGAGGAAAGTCTGAGTTCCTGGGGGAGAGAGTTCCAGAATGAGGGGGCCAGAAAAGAGAATCTGAGGCCTCCGTGCTTTTTGCGCCTGAACCTGGGCGTCTGAAGGAAAGCGTGGTGGGAAGATCGGAGGGGTCTGGAAGGGACGTACGGGTGTAGAAGCGACGAGATGAAAGAGGGGCCGATGCCGGCCAGGGATTTGTGGGTCAAGCAACCTAGTTTAAATTGACAACGCTCTGATACAGGAAGCCAGTGAAGGGCTTTAAGTAGGGGACGGGCGTGGTGATGTTTAGGTTGGTGGTAAATGAGGCGTGCTGCCTGATTTTGTATCATCTGAAGTCTTTTGATTTGGTATTGCGGGATACCTGCGTACAAGGCATTGGCATAGTCAACCCGAGAGATGACTAATGCCAGCAACGTCAGGGTGAGGGCTTCGGTGGTCAGAAAATTGGCTATTTTGCGAATTTTTCTGAGCTGGTAGAAACCGGAAGACACCGTATCACTGACCTGATGTTGCATGGAGAGATCATGAGAAATATAGACCCCCAAGCTTTTGACCTTGTCAGCAGGGTGGGGGGAGGGGCCAAGGGCAGGGGGCCAGAAGGTGGAGTTCCAGGGGTTGGATGGGCCTCCGACAAGAACAAGCTCCGTCTTGTCGGGATTGAGTTTGAGATGGTGGGTGCCCATCCAATTGCTGATATGACAGAGGGTGGATTGGAAATCCTGAGCCGCATCCTGCGAGGAGTCAAGATTGGGGATGAGCTGAATGTCATCTGCATAATTAAATGCAGTGACATTCCTTCCCCGGAGGGAGCGGATCAGGGGGGTAAGGTACAAATTAAAAAGAAGTGGGGACAAAGACGAACCCTGTGGCACGCCGCAGGTGAGTTTCATCCTGTCAGCCGAGAAATGGGAGAGTCGGACAGATTGGTGGCGGTTCGTCAGGAATGAGCGGACCCAATCAAGGGCCGTCCCTCCGATACCAGCCTCTTTGACACGGTCGACCAAGATGGTGTGGTCGACCGTGTCAAAGGCCGCTGACAGGTCCAGAAGAATCAAGGCTTGGTGGGTGTTAGAATCGGCGCCTCTGCGGAGTTCCTCCATTACAGAGAGAATGACCGCCTCTGTCGAATGGGCGGGTCTGAACCCGGCCTGCTGGGGGTCCAAGAAGTTGGAGTCCTCAATGAAAGAGCTGAGGATACTGGTAACATACATCTCGAGTACCTTGCTTAGGTAGGGAAGAAGGGAGATGGGGCGGAAGTTGCCCATAACCGTAGGGTCGGCAGTGGGTTTCTTTAGAATGGGCACTACCTCAGCGTTCTTAAATTGGCTAGGGACCTCTCCGAGCAGAAGAGAACTGTTCAGGAGGGCCAGAGGAGAAGAGGGGCAGGCTGAGAAAGCAGCCTGGAGAATTGCGGGAGGGCAGCAATCTATGGGGGAGCCAGAGGAAACTTTGTTAAGCAAGGTGATGAAAGCGTCTTCTGATAAGGGGGGGAACTGAGTCAGAGAGTGAGAGTTAGTGGAGGGAGCGGCCTCAGTGAGGGGTATAGTCAGAGGTATGGAGGAGATACTCTTTTTGATTTTGCTAATTTTTTCTATGAAGAAGCAGTTGAGGGAGTCGCAGAGTGCCTGAGATGGAAGGGGTTTGATGGTCACCCTATCTGGATGAGAGAGTTCTTCTACAATGGCGAAGATGTCTTTAGATTTTTCCGCAGAGTTGAGGATTTTGGTGGAAAAGTAGGTGGATTTGGCGGCTGAAATTGCTCGTTTATATTCTCCCAGTAATTTTAGAAAAGGTGTTTTTTCTAAGGGATCATAACTTCTACGCCAGCGACGCTCGGCTTGGCGGAGACCGAGTTTTAAAAATTTAAGGTTGTCAGAGAACCAGCGATGTGCGTCGTGAGGGCGCTTGGTTCTGATAAGCTTGAGGGGGGCGACCTTGTCACTGGCGGATTCTAGCCAATTAACGAGTGCGGCTGCTTGGGAGTCGATAGAACCAGAGCTGGGCGGAACTGACGATGTTAGGGAGGTAAGGAATAAGTCAAGATCTGCTTTGTTCCAGTTTCTAGCCAAAAGGCTAGTGCCTCGGCAACGAGGGGGCGGAGGAGGGACCAAGAGGAGGAAAGAAATTAGGTGATGGTCTGACCAGTGACAAGGTGAAATCGTGAGTGACTTAATATCAAGATTATAGGTCCACACTTGGTCAAGAATATGGCCCTTAGAGTGAGTGGGTGAGTGAACATGTTGAAGACCATTGAGCCCAGTTAATAAGTCTGTAAAAGCCAAGGATTGCGGGCTTTCATGGGCGTCTGACGGCCAGTAGTTAAAATCACCCAGGACCAAAAGTTTAGAGTTGTTAATTGTAAGCTGGGAAAGCAAGTCACCAAAGTGAGAGGAGAAATTGGGCATGGATTGGGGGGGACGGTATACCAAGACACAGATTAGAGGGGATACAGAGGAATCCAATCTAATAGCTAGGCAGTCCACCTGAGGAATAGTGAGTAGAGAAAGGGAAGTGAACCTGAGGGGAAGTTTGATAATGGCCGCTACGCCGCCTCCTGGTTTGTTTGCAGGCCGATTGACTTGGAGTATGTAATACCCCGGAGGAATGGCGGCTAAGATATCAGGGGATGAGTCCTCATTCAGCCAGGTCTCGGTTAGGAGAAGAACGTCAGGTCGGTCTGAGTCCAGGAGGTGGAAGATGTCGAGTTGGTGATTGACTAGTGATCGAGTGTTAAGATACATGATTGCTAATTCCATGTTTGCGGATGTCGGAGCGGGCAAAGGATTGGGAGGTGGGAGAAAGACTATGGGTTCAGAGGTGAGGAGGGACGGGATAGTCTGAATTTCAGGAAAGGTGCTGCGGGCTTGGTAAATACCTAGATGACGCAGGCGTGAAGAGCTGGTAGTGTCCAAAGGCCAAAGTGAATGTAGAGCAGTTAAGTCCCTGGGAGCGTAGGAGGTGATGGTTTGGGCAGAGTGACATGGCCCGGGCCCCGGTCGGGCGCGGACGGGCGCAGACGGGCTCGCCTTAGGCGCGCCTTTGGCGCGCAAACGGCGCGCCCGCTGCGCTCGTCCGCTGCGCTTCCGGTATGGACACATCCTATATGCTGATAGACAGGCGGAGTAGGGAAGGGGCGTGGCCTAAGTAAGTGGGCGTGGCCTCTATACGAGGAAGGCGGCAGTTCTGATCGAGCCAAGCCTCGCCCTCTGCAGCGCTAGATCCGCTGTTCAGGGGTCTCGAGTGGCAGGCAAGTAAGAAAACATTACAAATATTACCAACAATTCAATTTTAAAAATGGGCAGGAAAACGTGCCTCCCGGCTGTGCCTCAGGAGATTTAAATGAATCCAGCAGCGCTAGTTCTCAGCGCCTTAAGTAGGCTGGTCGGAAGAAAGGAGCGTGGCCTAAGTGGGCGTGGCCTCTACACCGCGAGGAAGGCGGCAGTTCTGATCGAGCCAAGCCTCGCCCTCTGCAGCGCTAGATCCGCTGTTCAGGGGTCTCGAGTGGCAGGCAAGTCCTGGCTTTCCCTGTGAGATGCTCCCTACTGGGCACCACCAAGGTGAAGCCAGGCATCCCAGCGCTATTGGGGCCGTTGTGGAGATTAAGCAAGCTATTGCCCGGAGTTGCAGAGTGGGACCCATGATTAGAGAATTATCGAGTCCGCTGACATTGAGACCAAGACCCTGCAGCGTCGGGAATTGAACCCTGGTCCCGGGCCAGACCTCTGCATCAGGGACTGCCGCTTCTAAACAGTGAGCCACACTTCTCCATCTGCCCTGGCGTTCAGAGGACCTGCCAGGCGTTGAACCACCAAGGAAATGCCTTGAGGTTCCAGCCATGTCCAGAGGCGGAGGGTTTCTTGACATATGGTCCATGACCCCCACCCTGCCCTGTTTGTTGTAATACCACATGGCGGTGGTGTTGTCCGTGAACACCTGCACTACTCTTCCCCGGACAGAGGGAAGGAATACCTTCAGTGCAAGATTAATTGCCCGGAGCTCCAGAAGGTTGATGTGAAGCCTGGACTATGCCGGATACCAGAGGCCTCTGACCTCCGCCTCTCCCATGTGGCCGCCCGATCCCAGAAGGGAGGCATCCGTCACCATAGTGTGGTCTGGTTGGGAAAGGGAGAGGGATCTGGCATTGACCCTATCCTGGTTCGTAAGCCACCACTGCAGTTGTCAAGCAGTGCCCTCCGAGATCTGGACGCAGTCGGACAGATTCCCCTGATGCTGCGCCCACTGGAACTTCAGGTCCCACCGTAGACCCGCATATGCCGTCTGGCATGATCTATCAGGAGGACGCAGGAGGCCATGAGGCCCAGCAGCCTCAGAGTCATTCTGACCGAAACCCGGGACAGAGGCTGAAAGATCGGGATCATAGCCCGAACATCGCTGTTCGTGAGGATAGACCCGAAACCGCGTCGTGTCCAGAGACGCTCCGATGAAGAGGAGCTTCTGAGAGGGAATCAGGTGCGACTTTGGCACATTGATGGAGAAACCCAGCATATGCAGAAGGTCGGCCATAGTCTGGAGGTAGGAGAGGACTGCCTGGGGCAAGCCCACCTTCAACAGCCAGTTGTCGAGCTAGGAGAAGACGGATACCCCTGATCTGCGCTGATGAGCTGCGACCACCGCCATCACTTTCGTGAACACCCGAGGGGTGCTGGTAAGGCCAAATGGGAGCACAGTAAACTGAAAATGCTCGTGGAATACCATAACCCGCAGGTAACGCCGGTGGGCCGGCAGGACGGGGATGTGAAAATAAGTGTCCTGCAAGTCCAACGCTACCATCCAGTCTTGCGGGTTGAGGGCAGATAAGACCTGAGCAAGCATCAACATTTTGAACTTCTCCTTCCGGAGAAAGCGATTGACGTCCCTGAGATCCAAGATAGGACGCAGGCCCTTGTACTTCTTGGGAACCACATAGTAGTGGAAATAACAACCATGACCTACTTCTGGGACAGGAACATGCTTGATGGCTCCCTTGGCCAAGAGAACCGTAACCTCCTGCTGGAGAAGGGCTAGATGATCCTCCAACATGCGGGGGTATCGCGGTGGCATCGCTGGAGGGGCAGTCTCGAAGGGGAGGGAGTAGCCCCTTCGGACTCATTGCAAAACACACCTGTCTGCAGTGTTGGTGCGCCAGTGGGGGAGGTGATGGCGAATCTTGCCGCCCACTGGCGTTTGATGGGCCATAAAGGTCGGACTAGGAGGGTTTGAAGGCTGCTGCAGAGGGGGGTTGGTGGACTGGCCCGCCCGTTGGACCCCGGAACCTCGATGGTTGTTTCCACGTCCCCAGCAACGAAAAGGCTGGGCAACTTGCTGCAGCCTGTGGCCCTGGGTGGGAAGTGGCTGGGCACCCCTTCCGTAGCCACGAAAGGAGCAAAAAGCAGACTGCGCCTGATTGGTGGAGAGGCCCAAGGACTTGGTAGTAGCCCGTGAGTCCTTGAAGTGCTCTAGGGCGTTGTCTACTTTGTCGCCAAAAACGCGACGGCCATCAAAGGGCATGTCCATCAAGGTGTTCTGGACATCCCCTGAAAAGCCAGTGGACCTAATCCAGGCGTAGCGGTGAAGCGCTACCGATGTTGAAATGGTCCTGCCCAGAGAGTCGGTGGTGTCCAACCCACAACGTATTGTAAACTTAGCTGCATCTCTCCCGGAAGCGACAGCCTGGGAGAGTACTGTCCGGGCCTCCTCCCGACACGGAGGCAGCACTTACACCACAGTATACTACACTGAGTGCGAATAATGGCCCAAGAGACATGCAGTGTTTACGAACCGCAGTCCTAAGCTGGCGGAAGAGAAAATGTTCTTGCCAAGATGGTCCAGCTTGTTGGATTCCCTTTCTGGTGGAGCGGTATCGAAGGCGCTTTTGGAGGTGGAGGCTTGGACCACCAAGCTCTCTGGGGTGGGGTGTTGGAAGAAGAAAGGGGGTCGCCCCGGAGCCGGGCAGTGGCGTCGGGTGATCATCGTGTCCATGGGAGCCCCAGTGTTGGGCTTGGACCATGTGCACAAAAGGACGTCTGTGAGGGTCTCATTAAATGGCAACTGGAGCTCCGAAGAACTCACCGCTGGGTGAAGTACCTCAGTCAGGAGGTTAGTATTGACCGCCACCGTAGGAAGCTCGAGGTTGAGAGCCTTGGCCACCCTACGCAACACCACAGCGTTAGACGCTCCCTCCTCTGTAGCCACGGTAGGAGGAGACAACATGCCACGGTCGGGTGAAGTGTCAAGACCACTGGAATTCCCCAGGTCCACTCTCCAGTCCTGCTCATTATCAAGCTGGTCACTTAAAGGGTCACTTGACCCCTCCCAGGCCTCCTCACCCTCATCTGGCTGCCAAACAGGCTGAATATGGCCAGGGTGGAACACAGGGACAAAGTACTCATCGGTGCCAGATCCGGCATGGGCCGATGCCGGTCCGGCTCCGTGTCCACGTCGGGATGGAGGCCGGGGTTGACGCGGGCTGGAGAGCTGACCGGCGCCGAGCGCAGTAGTGGTGCTAAAGGAAGTGGTGCTGGCGGAGGTTTAGTGAGGTCAACTGGCACCGATCCGGATCCAGGCCTGGATGCAAGGGGGGCCTGCAGCACCAGGGCAGGAGCCGGCAAAGACCTAGGCACCCCAACCAAGTCTGCGGGGCCCGAAGGCGCGCCGGTGGGGTCGGTCCGCCCAAAGATGGCATGCATCGCCTCGTAGAACGTACGAAGCTGGGTGGGGGTCGCTCCAGGTCCCGGAAAGGGAGGGAAGCTCGGAGTCGACCCGTCTGGCTCTGCGCATGGAGCCGCAGGAGGGGCACCACCCACGGGCCTCGTCGGATCGGCCGACCGACAAGGAGAAGTCGAAGAGCAACGATGCTTCATCGACTTCTTCTTATGCTTCGACTTACCCGACCACGAGTGCCAAGACTTCGATAACTTGTCGGAATGGCGATGGCTCTGCTACTGGTCCCTCGACCTCCCTCTCGACTGGGACCTCAAACGACACAGAGCCTACTGTTGGCTTTCAAGACCTCTCCCGCAAAGTGTTCAGCGTCAACAATTGACAGTCGGAGCATGACTTGGTGTCGTGGTCGTGCTCCAGGCAAAAGAGGCACAGATGCGGATCCGTGATTGACATCAGTCGGTTACAGTCCCGCAGGCCTTAAACCCGGGCATCCCTCGTGCACCTGATCGGAGTCGAAGACTCGAAACAAGACGTTGACAAAAGTCAAGAAAAACATAGCCAAAAAATGACTGAGGTACCGCTCTTCCCGGATCTGTGCTGGCTGGCGTGGAAAAAGAAAGAACTGATGTCAGCGCGCAAGGGTGGCGTCTAAGTAGCTGTTGCGACGTCATCCCGGTGACCACGACGCCGATAACGGACGCGGAGCTGACCGACGCCACCTTCTGACACGCAGAAGTACTGCTGACGAAAAAACTTTCCGGATCCAGTCTGACACCTGGGGGTAATTATAAGGTAAGGAAACTATAACTAACATGTTTCTTTCAGATATACATTTACAGGGTTAAGACACCTGCTGCAGAGATCTTTGTGTGCCCAGCAATTTTGAGGGGATTATAACAGTGGTAAGATAGCTCTGGTGGTTAATGCAGTTCTGGGAGACTTCTGTGTTGTCCCGTCACAGTTTTGAGTCATAACAGCTCAGAGGATTAGTGTGCCTGCTGCAAAGCACATCATGTTACAAGCCGATCAAGGATTTGTATTTTATGTAGATAGGGAGGTGGACTGCTGCTTTTAATACAGAGATCATTTTATTGCTTCCAGTTCTTAAGTTGCAATCCTTCTACTATAGCACAGAAATCTATTCACTAGCTTCAAGGAGCTGCATGCCAACTATAAGTCACGGGTTTAGATCCTTTTTGTTTTTTTCTCAATCTGTTGTTATTTTAAGGTTGCACAAAAGGGCTCCTCTGGGAAGTAACAAAGTCTTGTTAGCACAGACAACCACAATCACTGTGTTGTGTTTTATATCCTGACCCGGCATTTCTCCCAGCCATTCACTCTTAACATATAATGACTTTAAGTATGGACGTTATGTGCGGTTGTGGCCTATACTTTTAGAGGGAGGGGGCCGCCAGGGCACAAATGCACGTAAACACTCACTCACACTCATGCATTCACACCTGCAGGCACACATACATATCACTGCACAACACTCACTCCCAAAAATCCATACAAGCACGCATGCACCAAACATTGAAAAAAAAGAATGCTTATCTGCACAGCTCTGCCTCAGAGATCCCAGAAGGGTTCGAGACTGCTGCCTTCCCTCCCTGGCTATGAGGGATGGCAGCAGTCCCTCACTCGTCAGAGTGAGATAGGGTCAGTGAGACTGCCGCCTTCCCTCCCTGGCTATGAGGGACGGCAGCAGTCCCTCACTCGTCACAGAGTGAGATAGGGTCAGTGAGACTGCTGCCTTCCCTCCCTGGCTATGAGGGAAGGCAGCAGTCCCTCACTCGTCAGAGTGAGATCGGGTCAGTGAGACTGCTGCCTTCCCTCCCTGGCTATGAGGGAAGGCAGCAGTCCCTCACTCGTCACAGTGAGATAGGGTCAGTGAGACTGCTGCCTGCAGCCTTCCCTCCCTGGCTACGAGGGAAGGCAGCAGTCCCTCACTCGTCACAGAGTAAGATAGGGTCAGTGAGACTGCTGCCTGCAGCCTTCCCTCCCTGGCTATGAGGGAAGGCAGCAGTCCCTCACTCGTCACAGAGTGAGATCGGGTCAGTGAGACTGCTGCCTTCCCTCCCTGGCTATGAGGGAAGGCAGCAGTCCCTCACTTGTCAGAGTGAGATAGGGTCAGTGAGACTGCTGCCTTCCCTCCCTGGCTATGAGGGAAGGCAGCAGTCCCTCACTCGTCACAGAGTGAGATAGGGTCAGTGAGACTGCTGCCTGCAGCCTTCCCTGGCTACGAGGGAAGGCAGCAGTCCCTCACTCGTCACAGAGTGAGATAGGGTCAGTGAGACTGCTGCCTTCCCTCCCTGGCTATGAGGGAAGGCAGCAGTCCCTCACTCGTCACAGAGTGAGATAGGGTCAGTGAGACTGCTGCCTGCAGCCTTCCCTCCCTGGCTATGAGGGAAGGCAGAAGTCCCTCACTCGTCAGAGTGAGATCGGGTCAGTGAGACTGCAGCCTTCCCTCCCTGGCTATGAGGGAAGGCAGCAGTCCCTCACTCGACAGAGTGAGATAGGGTCAGTGGGACTGCTGTCTTCCCTCCCTCGCTATGAGGGAAGGCAGAAGTCCCTCACTCGTCACAGAGTGAGATAGGGTCAGTGAGACTGCTGCCTTCCCTCCCTGGCTATGAGTGGAGACAGCAGTCCCTCACTCATCAGAGTGAGGTAGGGTCAGTGAGACTGCTGCCTTCCCGCCCTGGCTATGAGTGGAGGCAGCAGTTCCTCACTCGTCAGAGTGAGATAGGGTCAGTGAGACTGCTGCCTTCCCTCCCTGGCTATGAGGGAAGGCAGCAGTCCTTCACTCGTCAGAGTGAGATAGGGTCAGTGAGACTGCTGCCTGCAGCCTTCCCTCCCTGGCTACGAGGGAAGGCAGCAGTCCCTCACTCGTCACAGAGTGAGATAGGGTCAGTGAGACTGCTGCCTGCAGCCTTCCCTCCCTGGCTATGAGGGAAGGCAGCAGTCCTTCACTCGTCAGAGTGAGATAGGGTCAGTGAGACTGCTGCCTTCCCTCCCTGGCTATGAGGGAAGGCAGCAGTCCCTCACTTGTCACAGAGTGAGATCGGGTCAGTGAGACTGCTGCCTTCCCTCCCTGGCTGTGAGTGGAGGCAGCAGTTCCTCACTCGTCAGAGTGAGATAGGGTCAGTGAGACTGCTGCTTTCCCTCCCTGGCTATGAGGGAAGGCAGCAGTCCCTCACTCGTCACAGTGAGATAGGGTCAGTGGGACTGCTGTCTTCCCTCCCTCGCTATGAGGGAAGGCAGAAGTCCCTCACTCGTCACAGAGTGAGATAGGGTCAGTGAGACTGCTGCCTTCCCTCCCTGGCTATGAGTGGAGACAGCAGTCCCTCACTCATCAGAGTGAGGTAGGGTCAGTGAGACTGCTGCCTTCCCGCCCTGGCTATGAGTGGAGGCAGCAGTTCCTCACTCGTCAGAGTGAGATAGGGTCAGTGAGACTGCTGCCTTCCCTCCCTGGCTATGAGGGAAGGCAGCAGTCCTTCACTCGTCAGAGTGAGATAGGGTCAGTGAGACTGCTGCCTGCAGCCTTCCCTCCCTGGCTACGAGGGAAGGCAGCAGTCCCTCACTCGTCACAGAGTGAGATAGGGTCAGTGAGACTGCTGCCTGCAGCCTTCCCTCCCTGGCTATGAGGGAAGGCAGCAGTCCTTCACTCGTCAGAGTGAGATAGGGTCAGTGAGACTGCTGCCTTCCCTCCCTGGCTATGAGGGAAGGCAGCAGTCCCTCACTTGTCACAGAGTGAGATCGGGTCAGTGAGACTGCTGCCTTCCCTCCCTGGCTGTGAGTGGAGGCAGCAGTTCCTCACTCGTCAGAGTGAGATAGGGTCAGTGAGACTGCTGCTTTCCCTCCCTGGCTATGAGGGAAGGCAGCAGTCCCTCACTCGTCACAGTGAGATAGGGTCAGTGAGACTGCTGCCTGCAGCCTTCCCTCCCTGGCTACGAGGGAAGGCAGCAGTCCCTCACTCGTCACAGAGTGAGATAGGGTCAGTGAGACTGCTGCCTGCAGCCTTCCCTCCCTGGCTATGAGGGAAGGCAGCAGTCCTTCACTCGTCAGAGTGAGATAGGGTCAGTGAGACTGCTGCCTTCCCTCCCTGGCTATGAGGGAAGGCAGCAGTCCCTCACTCATCAGAGTGAGATAGGGTCAGTGAGACTGCTGCCTTCCCTCCCTGGCTACGAGGGAAGGCAGCAGTCCCTCACTCGTCACAGAGTGAGATAGGGTCAGTGAGACTGCTGCCTTCCCTCCCTGGCTATGAGGGAAGGCAGCAGTCCCTCACTCGTCACAGAGTGAGATAGGGTCAGTGAGACTGCTGCCTGCAGCCTTCCCTCCCTGGCTATGAGGGAAGGCAGAAGTCCCTCACTCGTCAGAGTGAGATCGGGTCAGTGAGACTGCAGCCTTCCCTCCCTGGCTATGAGGGAAGGCAGCAGTCCCTCACTCGACAGAGTGAGATAGGGTCAGTGGGACTGCTGTCTTCCCTCCCTCGCTATGAGGGAAGGCAGAAGTCCCTCACTCGTCACAGAGTGAGATAGGGTCAGTGAGACTGCTGCCTTCCCTCCCTGGCTATGAGTGGAGACAGCAGTCCCTCACTCATCAGAGTGAGGTAGGGTCAGTGAGACTGCTGCCTTCCCGCCCTGGCTATGAGTGGAGGCAGCAGTTCCTCACTCGTCAGTGTGAGATAGGGTCAGTGAGACTGCTGCCTTCCCTCCCTGGCTATGAGGGAAGGCAGCAGTCCTTCACTCGTCAGAGTGAGATAGGGTCAGTGAGACTGCTGCCTGCAGCCTTCCCTCCCTGGCTACGAGGGAAGGCAGCAGTCCCTCACTCGTCACAGAGTGAGATAGGGTCAGTGAGACTGCTGCCTGCAGCCTTCCCTCCCTGGCTATGAGGGAAGGCAGCAGTCCTTCACTCGTCAGAGTGAGATAGGGTCAGTGAGACTGCTGCCTTCCCTCCCTGGCTATGAGGGAAGGCAGCAGTCCCTCACTTGTCACAGAGTGAGATCGGGTCAGTGAGACTGCTGCCTTCCCTCCCTGGCTGTGAGTGGAGGCAGCAGTTCCTCACTCGTCAGAGTGAGATAGGGTCAGTGAGACTGCTGCTTTCCCTCCCTGGCTATGAGGGAAGGCAGCAGTCCCTCACTCGTCACAGTGAGATAGGGTCAGTGAGACTGCTGCCTGCAGCCTTCCCTCCCTGGCTACGAGGGAAGGCAGCAGTCCCTCACTCGTCACAGAGTGAGATAGGGTCAGTGAGACTGCTGCCTGCAGCCTTCCCTCCCTGGCTATGAGGGAAGGCAGCAGTCCTTCACTCGTCAGAGTGAGATAGGGTCAGTGAGACTGCTGCCTTCCCTCCCTGGCTATGAGGGAAGGCAGCAGTCCCTCACTCATCAGAGTGAGATAGGGTCAGTGAGACTGCTGCCTTCCCTCCCTGGCTACGAGGGAAGGCAGCAGTCCCTCACTCGTCACAGAGTGAGATAGGGTCAGTGAGACTGCTGCCTGCAGCCTTCCCTCCCTGGCTATGAGGGAAGGCAGCAGTCCCTCACTCGTCACAGAGTGAGGTAGGGTCATTGAGACTGCTGCCTTCCCTCCCTGGCTATGAGGGAAGGCAGCAGTCCCTCACTCGTCACAGAGTGAGGTAGGGTCAGTGAGACTGCTGCCTTCCCTCCCTGGCTATGAGGGAAGGCAGCAGTCAATCAGAGTGAGATAGGGTCAGTGAGACTGCTGCCTTCCCTCCCTGGCTATGAGGGAAGGCAGCAGTCCCTCACTCGTCACAGAGTGAGATAGGGTCAGTGAGACTGCTGCCTGCAGCCTTCCCTCCCTGGCTATGAGGGAAGGCAGCAGTCCTTCACTCGTCAGAGTGAGATAGGGTCAGTGAGACTGCTGCCTGCAGCCTTCCCTCCCTGGCTATGAGGGAAGGCAGCAGTCCTTCACTCGTCAGAGTGAGATAGGGTCAGTGAGACTGCTGCCTTCCCTCCCTGGCTATGAGGGAAGGCAGCAGTCCCTCACTCATCAGAGTGAGATAGGGTCAGTGAGACTGCTGCCTTCCCTCCCTGGCTATGAGTGGAGGCAGCAGTCCCTCACTCGACAGAGTGAGATAGGGTCAGTGAGACTGCTGCCTTCCCTCCCTGGCTATGAGTGGAGGCAGCAGTCCCTCACTCATCAGAGTGAGATAGGGTCAGTGAGACTGCTGACCCGACTCTGTGACGAGGTGTCAGTGATTGGCACTCGGCTCTGTGCACTTCAGAACTTCGAACACCAGAGGGAGGGCCTTGAGGTGCTTTGCGAGGCTGAAGAGGCCACGCCCACAAAAGCTGTGGTTTCCTCAACCTCGCAAAGTTCAGCTCAGGCAGCCGGGCGCCTGCGCAGTTAGCTCATGTCTAGTTCCTGGATGCCTGACCTGAAAGTAAAGAGTGTCTGTCAGGCTGACCTTTATAGTGGCCAGAAGGGGAGGGGGCGTGGCCTCTCATCCCATTAGGGCGGGCCTCGGCTGCATATGAGTAAAGCCCTCATTGTCTTAAACAATTCCTGTACATTGATGTACACGCTTGCAGGATTTACTGTGTCCTGCGGTGCGCTCAGACACCCTTCACTGGAGTAAGTACCTCTATGAAAGTACTAAATAAAAATAAATTAGAAGGTGTCATTTAAATCCTCATGTGTGCAATTACTCGTACACACAAATGCATCTTGTATGTTATAGTGCGGGCACACATCCTACACAGGGTGACTGAACACTCAAACGCCTTCCTCCAATCACAGCTTCTCTTAGGTACTTGTAAGGTGATAGCCAGCGGTGCGCCTCGGTTTCTTTCTACTGCATCAGTGTCTAGGTGTTAGGCTAAAGATGGTTCCCAGCCAGGATGATAGTTGAATAAAAGGAGGGCTGGTGGCCCTTTAAATCAGGCCTTTGTTTGGGCCCAGTCGGAAGTGAAAATAAGAAAGCCCCCTCGCTGCGTGCAGGTTCCTGCACACAACACGAGGGCACTGCGGAATGATGCCCTCCAGATGCTTCCCTGGGTGAGAGGGTTTTCCCTGAGCTGATAAAGCTGCCGCACCGTGATCTGCACGAGCCCAGACTTTCCAGCACTGCACAGGTAGAACCCACAATGGCTACTCTGCATAGAGATGGAGGTGAAATCTCGCGAGAGCACCAACAGTGGGCGTGGCATTCTTGTAAATCAATGACAGCTAATTAGTGATGAGCGGGAGCCGAGATGTGGGACTGTGTATTCCATATGGTCTTCCGGTCTTGCTCACCTGCTGACAGTGTCAACAAAACAATGTCGAGAGCGGCTTCAAACATCAAATATCTGAACGATTACAACAGGGCGGACAATGTAGGCCTAAGAGGCCAGGGACAGGCAAGTCATTCAGGGCCATCACAGAATGCAAGTATTCATCGCACGTGCATGTGTCTGATGTGCATAGCCTGACATGGGGCGCAGCCCTCCTGGACCCACGCTGGATACCCCTGAAGTAGAGGGCGATTCCTACCTCAATCAGTATTAGGCGAACCAGGCAGGGCGCATCCTTCGCTTCTATGAGCCTGAGAAGTGGACAAGGAGTCTATGAGGTGGGTGGGGACACGCAGGGGGTGGGTCTCGGATAGGATCTGTTCACCTGCTGTACCTACGTTGGACACCTCATGTGCTCTGTCTGGGAAAATCTGAGGTGGATCACGCTGTGGAAATGACGTCATGAGGGTGGCCCAGGACCAGGCGGTGGTACTCACTGACAGGATCCGGTCTCCTACACCTATGTTGGACACCCCTGTCCTGGAGAATGCTCTGTTTGAGGTGGCTCAGGATGTAGACATGAAGTCTTTAGGGGAACAAGGAGGTGGTACTCTGACAGGATACGGTCTCCTGGACCCACGTTGGACACCCCTGTCCTGGAGGATGCTCTCTATGTGAGGAGGCTCAGCCTGTGGCCATAGTGTCTTGAGGGTGGCCCAGGACCAGGTGATGGTACTCACTGACAGGATCCGGTCTTCTGGACCCACATTGGACACCCCTGTCCTGGATATACGCTCTGCCTGAGGGGGCTCAGGCTCAGAAATGAAGGCTTCAGTGGGGGCAGGAACAAGGAGGTGGTACTCGGACATGATCCGGTTCCATGGACCCATGTTGGACCCCCTGCATGCGAGGGTGTGCTCTGTGTGATGTGACTCGGGCTGTCCTTAGGGTGGGCACGGACCAAGCACTTGCTGACAGGTTCTGGTCCCCTGGACCCACGTTGGACCCCCCTCCCCCCAATAAGAGTATCCCCTCTGTGTGATGTGACTCAGGCAGTCTTTAGCATGGGCACGGACCAGGAGGTGGCACTTGCTGACAGATTGTGGTCCCCTGGACCCACGTTGGACCCCCTCCTCCCCCAATAAGAGTACCCCCTCTGGGTGATGTGACTCGGGCTGCGGTTCGGGTGGTCCCCGCATGAGAGGGTGCCTGCACTCTGTGTGACGCCTCCTGGACCCACGTTGGACCCCCTCCCATTGAGAGTACCCCCTCTGGGTGATGTGACTCCGCTGCGGTTAGGGTGGTCCCCGCATGAGAGGGTGCCTGCACTCTGTGTGACGCCTCCTGGACCCACGTTGGACCCCCCTCCACCCCCATCGAGAGCACCCCCTCTGGTACTCACCGACAGGATCTCGTTTCCTGGACCCACGTTGAACCCCGTCCCATTGAGAGCACCCCCTCTGGTACTCACCGACAGGATCTCGTTTCCTGGACCCACGTTGGACCCCCTCCCATTGAGAGTACCCGCAGCCCGCACTCACTGACGGGATCACGTTTCCTGGACCCACGTTGGACCCCCTCCCAACGAGAGCACCCCCTCTGGTACTCACCGACAGGATCTCGTTTCCTGGACCCACGTTGGACCCCCTCCCATCGAGAGCGCCCCCTCTGGTACTCACCGACAGGATGCGGTCCCCTCGCCGCAGCTCGCCGCTCAGGTCGGCCGGCCCCCCGGCCAGGATGAAGGAGACGAAGATGCCCTCGCCGTCCTCGCCGCCCACGATGTTGAAGCCCAGGCCGGTGGAGCCCTTGTGCAGAATCACCTTCCGGGGTTCCCTGGAGATGCGACGGAAAGACATGTCAGAGGAGGGCTGCGCGCAGGTGCCGCCGAGCAGGGATGGAGGAGTCTGAGCCGGGGCGCGCCGGGACGCTGCGGCGGCGGCGCGCCGGCTGAGGTGGAGCCTGCTCGGGTTCCGGTACCACCCTGGCTCCCCGGGCCCGCAGCCGCTCGGCCTGTTCGGCAGGTGCTGGGGAGAGAGAGCCACTTACAGGGTGATTCACCTGGGCAGTGCCAGGGTGGCACCAGCGACCGAGAGGCGCGCGCAGGAGCAGAGGCGAGTGGACTATGAACCCTCGTTCATGCAGGACCCGGAGGCACACCTGCCTGCGCCCGCACACACCTGCCTGCGCACATACACACATGCCTGCACTCGCACACACCTGCCTGCACACACACACACACCTGCCTGCACTCGCACACACACATACCTGCGCTCACACACCTGCCTGAACTCGCACACACATACCTGCGCTCATACACACCTGCCTGCGCTCACACACACATGCCTGCGCTATCAGAGGCGCGCCCAGCCTCTCCCCCAAGGCAAAGAACTGTTCATCTCTTCTGGCACAAGGCATGGACTACAAGTCCAACAATGCACCGGGGCAGGAAAGGAGCAGAGACAAGAGAACTATGTCCCGTCGTACATGGAGGACTCAGAGGCACACATACCTGCACTTGCACACAGACGCTTACACACACATACCTGCGCTTGCACACATCTGCCTGCACTCGCACACACCTGCCTGCACTCGCACACACACGCCTGCGCTTGCACACACCTGCCTACACTCGCACACACACGCCTGCGCTCGCACACACCTGCCTGCACTCGCACACACCAGCCTGCACTCGCACACACCTGCCTGCGCTTGCACACACATACCTTCACTCACACACACCTGCGCTCGCACACACCTGCCTGCGCTCGCACACACCTGCCTGTGCTCGCACACACACCTGCCTGCACTCGCACACACCTGCCTGCGCTCGCACACACCTGCCTGCACTCGCACACACACGCTTGCACTCGCACACACCTGCCTGCACTCGCACACACACGCCTGCGCTCGCACACACACGCCTGTGCTCGCACACACCAGCCTGCACTCGCACACACCAGCCTGCTCTCGTACACACCTGCCTGCGCTCGCACACACCTGCCTGCGCTCACACACACCTGCCTGCGCTCGCACACACCTGCCTGCACTCGCACACACACTCCTGCGCTTGCACACACCTGCCTGCACTCGCACACACACGCCTGCGCTTGCACATACCTGCCTGCACTCGCACACACCAGCCTGCACTCGCACACACCTGCCTGCTCTCGTACACACCTGCCTGCTCTCGTACACACCTGCCTGCACTCGCACACACCTGCCTGCACTCGCACACACCTGCCTGCGCTCGCACACACATACCTTCACTCACACACACCTGCGCTCACACACACCTGCCTGCACTTGCACATATCTGCCTGCGCTCTCACACACCTGCCTGCACTCTCACACACCTGCCTGCGCTCGCACACACCTGCCTGTTCTCGCACACACCTGCCTGTGTTCGCACACACACCTGCCTGCGCTCGCACACACCTGCCTGCACTCGCACACACCTACCTGCACTCGCACACACCTTCATGCATTCGCACACACCTTCCTGCACTCGCACACACCTGCCAGCGCTCGCACACACCTGCCAGCGCTCGCACACACCTGCCAGCGCTCGCACACACCTGCCTGCGCTCGCACACACCTTCCTGCATTCACACACACCTTCCTGCACTCGCACACACCTGCCAGCGCTCGCACACACCTGCCAGCGCTCGCACACACCTGTCAGCGCTCTCACACACCTGCCTGCGCTCGCACACACCTGCCTGTTCTCGCACACACCTGCCTGTGCTCGCACACACACCTGCCTGCGCTCGCACACACCTGCCTGCACTCGCACACACCTACCTGCACTCGCACACACACACTCCTGCACTCGCACACATATACCTGCGCACACACATACCTGAGCTCGCACATACATACCTGCACTCGCACACACCTGTCTGCACTCACACACACTCTTGCGCTCGCACACACACGCCTGCGCTCGCACACACATGCCTGTGCTCGCACACACATACCTGCGCTCACACATACCTGCCTGCACTCGCACACACATGCCAGCACTATCAGAGGAGCGCCCAGCCATCTGTTCATCTCTTCTGGCACAAGGCATGGACTACAAGTCCAACAATGCACCGGGGCAGGAAAGGAGCAGAGACAAGTGAACTATGTCCCGTCGTACATGGAGGACTCAGAGGCACACATACCTGCACTTGCACACAGATGCTTACACACACATACCTGCGCTCGCACACATCTGCCTGCACTCGAACACACCTGCCTGCGCTCGCACACACCTGCCTGCACTCGCACACACACGCCTGCGCTTGCACACACCTGCCTGCACTCGCACACACACGCCTGCGCTCGCACACACCTGCCTGCACTCGCACACACCAGCCTGCACTCGCACACACCTGCCTGCTCTCGTACACACCTGCCTGTGCTCGCACACACCTGCCTGCGCTCGCACACACATACCTTCACTCACACACACCTACGCTCGCACACACCTGCCTGCGCTCTCACACACCTGCCTGCACTCTCACACACCTGCCTGCGCTCGCACACACCTGCCTGTGCTCGCGCACACACCTGCCTGCGCTCGCACACACCTGCCTGCGCTCGCACACACCTGCCTGCACTCGCACACACCTGCCTGCACTCGCACACACACGCTTGCACTCGCACACACCAGCCTGCTCTCGTACACACCAGCCTGCTCTCGTACACACCTGCCTGTTCTCGCACACACCTGCCTGTGCTCGCACACACACCTGCCTGCGCTCGCACACACCTGCCAGCGCTCGCACACACCTACCTGCACTCGCACACACCTTCATGCATTCGCACACACCTTCCTGCACTCGCACACACCTGCCAGCGCTCGCACACGCCTGCCAGCGCTCGCACACACCTGCCAGTGGTCGCACACACCTGCCTGCGCTCGCACACACCTTCCTGCACTCGCACACACCTGCCAGCGCTCGCACACACCTGCCAGCGCTCGCACACACCTGCCAGCGCTCTCACACACCTGCCTGCGCTCGCACACACCTGCCTGCGCTCGCACACACCTGCCTGTTCTCGCACACACCTGCCTGTGCTCGCACACACACCTTCCTGCGCTCGCACACACCTACCTGCACTCGCACACACCTACCTGCACTCGCACACACCTTCATGCATTCGCACACACCTTCCTGCACTCGCACACACCTGCCAGCGCTCGCACACACCTGCCAGCGCTCGCACACACCTGCCTGTTCTCGCACACACCTGCCTGTGCTCGCACACACCTGCCTGTGCTCGCACACACACCTGCCTGCGCTCGCACACACCTGCCTGCACTCGCACACACCTACCTGCACTCGCACACACCTTCATGCATTCGCACACACCTTCCTGCACACACCTGCCAGCGCTCGCACACACCTGCCAGCGCTCGCACACACCTGCCAGCGCTCGCACACACCTGCCTGCGCTCGCACACACCTTCCTGCGTTCACACACACCTGTCTGCACTCGCTCACACACACACGCCTGCACTCGCACACACCTGCCTGCACTCGCACACATCTGCATGCACTCTAGCACATCTGCCTGCGCTCTAGCACATCTGGCTGCGCTCCCACACACCTGCCTGCGCTCGCACACACCTGCCTGCGCTCGCACACACCTGCCTGCACTTGCACACCTGCCTGCACTCGCACACACCTTCCTGTGCTCGCACACACCTGTCTGTGCTCGCACACACATACACCTGCACTCGCAAACACACACGCCTGCACTCGCACACACACATTCCTACACTCGCACACATATACCTGCGCACACACATACCTGAGCTCGCATGTTAGACGGGGACCGGGAGGGCCGGCCGAGCACAGGGATCGCACAGACAGGTAACTTCCCCCCCACAGATGGACACCACACAAAGATTAGGGTAACACCTTTTATAGGCACTTCGGGTAGTAGTGTGGTACGATACAAGGCGATCAGGACACGATGATCCTCTCAATTCTAGTCTCTAGTAAGGGAAGGGGGTAGCGGGACAGTCTTGGTACCCACGGGTACGGGTGTGTAACGGTGATAGCTCACAATCCTCGAGCTCGGTGTTCGGATGGGTCAGACCGCGGCAGCGCCGGCAGGTCCCGAAGAGGTCGTAGGTGGCAACGGGCCGCGGCAGCGCCAGCAGGTCCCACGAGAATGCAGGTTGCAACGGGCCGCGGCAGCGCCAGCAGGTCCCAACGAGGATGGAGGTTACAACGGGCCGCGGCAGCGCCAGCAGGTCCCACGAGGATGCAGGTTACAACGGGCCGCGGCAGCGCCAGCAGGTCCCACGAGGATGCAGGTTGCAACGGGCCGCGGCAGCGCCAGCAGGTCCCAACGAGGATGAAGGTTACAACGGGCCGCGGCAGCGCCAGCAGGTCCCACGAGAATGCAGGTTGCAACGGGCCGCGGCAGCGCCAGCAGGTCCCACGAGGCTGAAGGTTACAGAGGGCCGCGGCAGCGCCAGCAGGCAGGACAATAGTTCACAAGGCAGGGCTGTGGCAGCGCCAACAGTCCGTCAAGGATGAGTTCGTCGCGGTGTCTCTCGACTCCAGGATACAACTGCCTTCCTGTCCTGGGGCTGCCCCAGTTATAGGTCTGGCGCCCTTTGATGTCCGGACCCTCGCTCTTGGAGGTCGGGAGGTCCGGGATGAGGGAGTCCAGACACCCAGCAGGGGGGCGGAGCCAGCGCCCGAGGAGGCTGGGGGTGCTCGGCACCTGGCGGGGGAGAGCCATCGACACTTCGTACTCCCATTGACCTGCCAAGTGGGCCGTTCACCTCCTGGGTGGAGGGTGGTGCCGGGATGTCGGGGCCTGGCCAGGCCCAGGGTTGGGGTCGGGCTGAGGCCGCGCGGCCGCGTGGTGCCGTGTCCAAGATGGCGGCCGGGCCGGGCAATGGTGCTGACGGTGGCCCGGGCCCTGTCCTGCGGGGAGGGAGCGAGCCCTTCATGTGGCCTGTCCAACATGCGTCCCCCCCAGCTGAAGGCGGGGAGAGTCACCCATCTTCTTGGGGACTTTCCTCGTCGAGGCGGAAAAAGCGGGACAGGCCATCCGCGTTGGCGTGGTCTTGGCCAGGGCGATGTTCCACAGTGAAGTCCATCCCCTGCAGGGAGATGGACCATCGCAATAGTTTGGGGTTCTCCCCCCGCATCTGCATGAGCCATTGCAGGGGCCGATGGTCCGTCTGTACCCGGAAATGGGTTCCGAAGAGGTACGGCCGGAGCTTCTTGAGGGCCCATACCACCGCGAAGGCCTCTCGCTCAATGGTGCTCCAGCGCTGTTCTCGGGGCAGTAGGCGTCTGCTGATGAAGGCCACTGGTTGGTCCACTCCCTCGGGGTTCAGTTGGGAGAGGACGGCCCCAATACCCTGGTCGGAGGCATCGGTCTGCACGATGAACTCGCGGCTGTAGTCGGGGGCCTGGAGCACAGGAGCGGTGCACATGGCGGCCTTCAGCGTCTCGAAGGCTGCTTGACAGTCGGGAGTCCAGTTGACTCTTTTTGGGTGGTTCTTAGACGTGAGCTCCGTGAGGGGCCCCACAATGCTGCCATAGTCCCTTACAAACCGCCGGTAGTATCCGGTGAGCCCCAGGAAGGCTCGGACCTCGGTTTGTGTCTCGGGGGGTTGCCAGGACTGAATGGCAGCTACCTTGAGTTGGAGGGGTGCCACCAGACCGCTCCCCACTTGGTGTCCGAGGTAGGTCACGGACCCCTGGCCGATTTGGCACTTGCTGGCCTTTATGGTGAGGCCGGCCTGTTGGAGGGCCTGCAGGACCTCTCTGAGGTGGTGGAGGTGATCCGTCCAGTGGCGGCTGTATACCGCGATGTCGTCCAGGTAGGCGGCGCTGAATTCTTCGAGGCCTGCCAATACCTGGTTCACCAGTCTTTGAAAAGTGGCTGGAGCGTTCTTCATGCCGAAGGGCATCACTCTGAAATGGTAGTGCCCATCCGGGGTGGAGAAAGCGGAACGTTCTTGGGCTCTGGGGGTGAGGCCGATCTTCCAGTAGCCCGCTGTCAGGTCGAAGATGCTTAGGTAGCGGGCTGCCCCCATGCGGTCGACTAGTTCATCTGCTCGGGGGATAGGGTGAGCGTCGGTTCGGGTGACCGCGTTCAGACCCCGATAGTCAATGCAGAACCGGAGTTCAGGGGTGGTGCCCGGGGCCGCGGCCTTGGGGACCAGGACGACCGGGCTGGCCCAGGGACTGTCCGAAGGTTCGATGACTCCGAGGGCGAGCATCTTGGAGACTTCTTCTTGGATGCATGTACGTACCCGATCCGGTACTCGGTACGCCCGGTGTCGAACAGGAGGACTGTCCCCCGTGTCCACGTCGTGCAGACACCAGGAGGTGACTCCGGGTGCGAGAGAGAACAGGTTTGCGAACGGCAGCAGGAGGGCCCGGCAATCTTGACGCTGCTCTGGGGTCAGGGCCTCAGAGAGTCGGACCCCGTCCACCGAACCATCTCTTTCCCGGGTCCTCAGTAGGTCAGGGAGGGGCTCGGAGTCTCCTTCTGCGCCACTGTCGGTAGCCATCAGCAGGCTGAGCTCTGAGCGCACGAAGTGGGGTTTGAGTCGGTTGGCGTGGAGGACCCGGAGGGGGTTCCGGGGGGACTCCAGGTCGATGAGATAGGTGACGGGGCTCCTGCGCTCGATCACCTTGAAGGGCCCCGTCCATTTGTCCTGCAAGGCACATGGTTCGATGGGGGACATCACCCATACCTGCTGACCCGGTTCAAACTCGATGGAGGAGGCATGTTGGTCGTACCACTTCTTCATGTCCTCTTGACTGGCCTCCAGATTGGCTTTAGCGATCTCCCTGAATTTCCGGGTCTGATTACGGAGGGTCAGGAGGTATTTGTAGACGTCCGGAGGGGTCTTTAGGGGGGCCATTTCCCATTCCTCCTTCACTAGGCTGAGAGGCCCGCGAACGGGGTGTCCGTACAGGAGTTCGAAGGGGCTGAAGCCGAGGGACTTCTGGGGGACTTCTCGGTAGGCGAAGAGGAGGCACGGTAGTAGCACGTCCCACTGGCGGCGTAGGGGTTCTTCCAGCCCCATGATCATCCCCTTGAGGGTGCGGTTGAACCGCTCGACCAGTCCGTTCCCCTGGGGGTGATAGGGGGTGGTGAATCGGTAAGTGACTCCGCACTGCTGCCAGAGGGATTTCATATACTTTGAAATAAAGTTCGTACCCCTGTCGCTGATGACTTCCCGGGGGAAGCCCACTCGAGAGAAGATCCCCATCAAGGCTCGACCCACTACTGGGGCTGTTATCGTACGAAGGGGGACCGCCTCAGGATAGCGGGTAGCGTGATCCACCAGGACCAGGATGAAGCGATGTCCCTGTGCTGTTCGGGGGTCCAGGGGCCCCACAATGTCTATTCCCACCCTTTCGAACGGGGTGGTCACCACGGGGAATGGTTGTAGGGGTGCCTTGAGTTTGCGGCCGCTCTTCCCACTGGCCTGGCAGGTCGGGCAGGACCGGCAATGGTTGGATACGTCATTTCTCATTTTGGGCCAAAAAAAGTGAGTCACCAGGCGGTGGTAGGTCTTGTCTTGGCCCAGGTGCCCGGCCAGGGGGACATCATGGGCTAGGTTCAACAGGAAGTCTCTGAAGTGGAGGGGCACCACCAGCACTCGCCCGGCCCCCAGTTCTGCGATTTTCTGTTCGCTGTACAAGAGATCATTGTCCCAATAAACCCAGTGGGCCCCGGTGGTGTCTCCTTGGCTTTGGGCGAGCGCTTGCTGTCGCAATCCCTCGAGGGAGGGGCAGGTCTTTTGCTCCTGCCGGAATTGTTCCTGGGTGGGCCCCCCTTCTTGACGCCACTGAGCCAGGTCGGGAAGCTCGGGGGGCTGTGTGGACCCCTCTGGGGTGGGGTCCGGGTGGTCGGTCTGGAGGAAGTCTTCTTCTGTGCTTAGCCCGGTGGTAGCAATGCCTAAGTCCATGCAAAATTGTTTGAGCTCTCGGTGGTTGTATTCTTCCAGCTTTTCCATCTGGAACTTCTCCGCCGATCCGCTCTCTTTGGTCGTCATTGTGGTTTTAGACGTAGGGTGAGTTACTGTCTGTACGGTACGCGTTGGTTCGGATCGCGCCGCTAGCCACCAATGTTAGACGGGGACCGGGAGGGCCGGCCGAGCACAGGGATCGCACAGACAGGTAACTTCCCCCCCACAGATGGACACCACACAAAGATTAGGGTAACACCTTTTATAGGCACTTCGGGTAGTAGTGTGGTACGATACAAGGCGATCAGGACACGATGATCCTCTCAATTCTAGTCTCTAGTAAGGGAAGGGGGTAGCGGGACAGTCTTGGTACCCACGGGTACGGGTGTGTAACGGTGATAGCTCACAATCCTCGAGCTCGGTGTTCGGATGGGTCAGACCGCGGCAGCGCCGGCAGGTCCCGAAGAGGTCGTAGGTGGCAACGGGCCGCGGCAGCGCCAGCAGGTCCCACGAGAATGCAGGTTGCAACGGGCCGCGGCAGCGCCAGCAGGTCCCAACGAGGATGGAGGTTACAACGGGCCGCGGCAGCGCCAGCAGGTCCCACGAGGATGCAGGTTACAACGGGCCGCGGCAGCGCCAGCAGGTCCCACGAGGATGCAGGTTGCAACGGGCCGCGGCAGCGCCAGCAGGTCCCAACGAGGATGAAGGTTACAACGGGCCGCGGCAGCGCCAGCAGGTCCCACGAGAATGCAGGTTGCAACGGGCCGCGGCAGCGCCAGCAGGTCCCACGAGGCTGAAGGTTACAGAGGGCCGCGGCAGCGCCAGCAGGCAGGACAATAGTTCACAAGGCAGGGCTGTGGCAGCGCCAACAGTCCGTCAAGGATGAGTTCGTCGCGGTGTCTCTCGACTCCAGGATACAACTGCCTTCCTGTCCTGGGGCTGCCCCAGTTATAGGTCTGGCGCCCTTTGATGTCCGGACCCTCGCTCTTGGAGGTCGGGAGGTCCGGGATGAGGGAGTCCAGACACCCAGCAGGGGGGCGGAGCCAGCGCCCGAGGAGGCTGGGGGTGCTCGGCACCTGGCGGGGGAGAGCCATCGACACTTCGTACTCCCATTGACCTGCCAAGTGGGCCGTTCACCTCCTGGGTGGAGGGTGGTGCCGGGATGTCGGGGCCTGGCCAGGCCCAGGGTTGGGGTCGGGCTGAGGCCGCGCGGCCGCGTGGTGCCGTGTCCAAGATGGCGGCCGGGCCGGGCAATGGTGCTGACGGTGGCCCGGGCCCTGTCCTGCGGGGAGGGAGCGAGCCCTTCATGTGGCCTGTCCAACATCGCACATACATACCTGCGCTCGCACACACCTGTCTGTGCTCGCACACACATACCTGCGCTCACACATACCTGCCTGCACTCGCACACACATGCCAACACTATCAGAGGAGCGCCCAGCCCTCCCACGGCAAAGAACTGTTCATCTCTTCTGGCACAAGGCATGGACTACAAGTCCAACAATGCACCTGGGCAGGAAAGGAGCAGAGACAAGTGAACTATGTCCCCTCGTTCATGGAGGACTCAGAGGCACACACACACACCTGCCGTGCTCGCACACACATGCCTGCGCTCGCACACACATACCTGCACTCGCACACACATACCTGCGCTCGCACACACATACCTGCGCTCGCACACATATGCCTGCATTCGCGCACACCTGCCTGTTCTCGCACACACCTGCCTGCGCTCGCACACACCTGCCTGCGCTCGCGCACACATACCTGCGCTCGCACACATCTGCCTGCACTCACAGACACATACATACCTGCACTCGCACACACCTGCCTGCACTCGCACACACCTGCCGCACTCGCACACACATACCTGCACTGGCAAACACCAGTACGCGCTCGCAAACACCTGCATGGGCTCGTACACACCTGCCTGCACTCGCACACACGCCTGCACTCGCACACACATACCTGCGCTCACACACACCTGCCTGCACTCGCACAGAAACACCTGCACAAGCGCACACACACCTGCGCTCGCACACACATACCTGCGCTCGCACACACACCTGCCTGTGCTCGCGCACACCTGCCTGCGCTCGCACACACCGGTCTACACTCTCACACACAAGCCTGCACTCGCACACACACACCTGCATTCGCACACACACCTGCGTTCGTACACACACCTGCACTCGCACACACACCTGTGCTCGCACACACCTGCCTGCGCTCGCGCACACGCGCCTGCACTCACACACACACACCTGCACTAGCACACACATACCTGCGCTCGCACACACATACCTGCGCTCGCACACACACCTGCGCTCGCACACACACCTGCCTGCACTCGCACACACACACACACGCCTGTGCTCGCACACACATACCTGCGCTATCAGAGGTGCGCCCAACCCCTCCCAAGGCAAAGAACAGTTCAACTCTTCTGGCACAAGGCATGGACTACAAGTCCAACAATGCAACGGGGCAGGAAGAAGCAGAGACGAGTGGACTGTGTCCCCTCGATCATGTAGGATCCAGAGGCACACCTGCCTGCACTCGCACACACACCTGCCTGCACTTGCACCCACCTGCCTGCACTCGCACACACCTGCCTGCACTCGAACACATAAGCCTGCACTCGCACACACTCTTCTGGCACAAGGCATGGACTACAAGTCCAACAATGCACCGGGGCAGCAAACCATGCGTCAAATTGTTATATCCTAGAATTTATAATACTTGATCCACACCACATGGACGACACGTTCAACAATGCACATGGGCAGGAAGCCATGTGTCAAATGGTTATATCTGGGTATTTGCATAAATTGATCCTTGCCACATGGACTACAACTGCAACAAGTGCACCAGGGCAAGAAGCCATAAGTCAAATTGTTTTATCCGGGTATCTGCATTACTTGATCAAGACCACATGGACTACAAGTCCAACAATGCACCGGGGCATGAAGCAATACGTCAAATTGTTTTATCCGGGTATTTGTATTACTTGATCAAGACCACATGGACTACAAGTCCAACAATGCACCGGAGCATGAAGCCATACGTCAAATTGTTTTATCCGGGTATTTGTATTACTTGATCAAGACCACATGGACTGCAAGTCCAACAATGCACCGGGGCATGAAGCCATACGTCAAATTGTTTTATCCGGGTATTTGTATTACTTGATCAAGACCACATGGACTGCAAGTCCAACAATGCACCGGGGCATGAAGCCAGAACCCGTGTTCATGTCCGTAATGACCCTTGCACACTGAGCACAGCATGTCACGCTTCCCATCGTTCTGAATATGTCAGTGTTCACACACTCCAAACACACATTTACACCACTCCTCGGGATATCTGCATTTTCTGTATGATCACCCTGTATTATTTCGTCTTAGCTGGACCCTATATTTTTGCTGGCTTTCGAACTCTGTGCACTCAACTCCTTCTAACCAGTAGTAAAGTGCCTGTACTTCCCCTTTAAACATGGCTGAATAGATACACTCCTGATTGGTATATTGGTCATTTATCTAACAAGAGGCAGATGGAGGGAGAGGGGCCCTCACAGGTTGGATTATTCCTCAGCAGTCGCTACAACAAGAGGGGGGTGGAGGGAGAGGCGCTCCTCACAGGTTGGATTATTCCTCAGCAGTCGCTCTATCTAACAAGAGGGGGGTGGAGGGAGAGGCGCTCCTCACAGGTTGGATTATTCCTCAGCAGTCGCTCTATCTAACAAGAGGCAGATGGAGGGAGAGGCACCCCTCACAGGTTGGATTATTCCTCAGCAGTCACTCTATCTAACAAGAGGGGGATGGAGGGAGAGGCGCTCCTCACAGGTTGGATTATTCCTCAGCAGTCACTCTATCTAACAAGAGGGGGATGGAGGGAGAGGCGCTCCTCACAGGTTGGATTATTCCTCAGCAGTCACTCTATCTAACAAGAGGGGGGTGGAGGGAGAGGCGCTCCTCACAGGTTGGATTATTCCTCAGCAGTCGCTCTATCTAACAAGAGGCAGATGGAGGGAGAGGGGCCCCTCACAGGTTGGGTTATTCCTCAGCAGTCGCTCTATCTAACAAGAGGGGGATGGAGGGAGAGGCGCTCCTCACAGGTTGGATTATTCCTCAGCAGTCCCTCTATCTAACAAGAGGGGGATGGAGGGAGAGGCGCTCCTCACAGGTTGGATTATTCCTCAGCAGTCGCTCTATCTAACAAGAGGGGGATGGAGGAAGAGGCGCTCCTCACAGGTTGGATTATTCCTCAGCAGTCACTCTATCTAACAAGAGGGGGATGGAGGGAGAGGCGCTCCTCACAGGTTGGATTATTCCTCAGCAGTCACTCTATCTAACAAGAGGGGGATGGAGGGAGAGGCGCTCCTCACAGGTTGGATTATTCCTCAGCAGTCACTCTATCTAACAAGAGGGGGGTGGAGGGAGAGGCGCTCCTCACAGGTTGGATTATTCCTCAGCAGTCGCTCTATCTAACAAGAGGCAGATGGAGGGAGAGGGGCCCCTCACAGGTTGGGTTATTCCTCAGCAGTCGCTCTATCTAACAAGAGGGGGGTGGAGGGAGAGGCGCTCCTCACAGGTTGGATTATTCCTCAGCAGTCGCTCTATCTAACAAGAGGCAGATGGAGGGAGAGGGGCCCCTCACAGGTTGGGTTATTCCTCAGCAGTCGCTCTATCTAACAAGAGGGGGGTGGAGGGAGAGGCGCTCCTCACAGGTTGGATTATTCCTCAGCAGTCGCTCTATCTAACAAGAGGGGGATGGAGGGAGAGGCGCTCCTCACAGGTTGGATTATTCCTCAGCAGTCACTCTATCTAACAAGAGGGGGATGGAGGGAGAGGCGCCCTCACAGGTTGGATTATTCCTCAGCAGTCGTTCTATCTAACAAGAGGGGGATGGAGGGAGAGGCGCTCCTCACAGGTTGGATTATTCCTCAGCAGTCGCTCTATCTAACAAGAGGCAGATGGAGGGAGAGGCGCTCCTCACAGGTTGGATTATTCCTCAGCAGTCACTCTATCTAACAAGAGGGGGATGGAGGGAGAGGCGCTCCTCACAGGTTGGATTATTCCTCAGCAGTCACTCTATCTAACAAGAGGGGGATGGAGGGAGAGGCGCTCCTCACAGGTTGGATTATTCCTCAGCAGTCACTCT
Organism: Lissotriton helveticus; assembly: GCF_964261635.1. NCBI lineage: Eukaryota > Metazoa > Chordata > Amphibia > Caudata > Salamandridae > Lissotriton > Lissotriton helveticus. The sequence goes on along the minus strand of NC_136064.1, from coordinate 94,488,001 downwards.
ATCTAACGAGAGGGGGATGGGGGTGAGGCGCCCTCACAGGTTGGATTATTCCTCAGCAGTCACTCTATCTAACAAGAGGGGGGTGGAGGGAGAGGCGCTCCTCACAGGTTGGATTATTCCTCAGCAGTCGCTCTATCTAACAAGAGGCAGATGGAGGGAGAGGGGCCCCTCACAGGTTGGGTTATTCCTCAGCAGTCGCTCTATCTAACAAGAGGGGGGTGGAGGGAGAGGCGCTCCTCACAGGTTGGATTATTCCTCAGCAGTCGCTCTATCTAACAAGAGGCAGATGGAGGGAGAGGGGCCCCTCACAGGTTGGGTTATTCCTCAGCAGTCGCTCTATCTAACAAGAGGGGGATGGAGGGAGAGGCGCTCCTCACAGGTTGGATTATTCCTCAGCAGTCGCTCTATCTAACAAGAGGCAGATGGAGGGAGAGGCGCTCCTCACAGGTTGGATTATTCCTCAGCAGTCACTCTATCTAACAAGAGGGGGATGGAGGGAGAGGCGCTCCTCACAGGTTGGATTATTCCTCAGCAGTCACTCTATCTAACAAGAGGGGGATGGAGGGAGAGGCGCTCCTCACAGGTTGGCTTATTCCTCAGCAGTCACTCTATCTAACAAGAGGGGGATGGAGGGAGAGGCGCTCCTCACAGGTTGGATTATTCCTCAGCAGTCACTCTATCTAACAAGAGGGGGATGGAGGGAGAGGCGCTCCTCACAGGTTGGATTATTCCTCAGCAGTCACTCTATCTAACAAGAGGGAGATGGAGGGAGAGGCGCCCTCACAGGTTGGATTATTCCTCAGCAGTCGTTCTATCTAACAAGAGGGGGATGGAGGGAGAGGCGCTCCTCACAGGTTGGATTATTCCTCAGCAGTCACTCTATCTAACAAGAGGGGGATGGAGGGAGAGGCGCTCCTCACAGGTTGGATTATTCCTCAGCAGTCACTCTATCTAACAAGAGGGGGATGGAGGGAGAGGCGCCCTCACAGGTTGGATTATTCCTCAGCAGTCGTTCTATCTAACAAGAGGGGGATGGAGGGAGAGGCACCCCTCACAGGTTGGTTTATTCCTCAGCAGTCACTCTATCTAACGAGAGGGGGATGGAGGGAGAGGCGCTCCTCACAGGTTGGATTATTCCTCAGCAGTCACTCTATCTAACAAGAGGGGGATGGAGGGAGAGGCGCCCTCACAGGTTGGATTATTCCTCAGCAGTCGTTCTATCTAACAAGAGGGGGATGGAGGGAGAGGCGCTCCTCACAGGTTGGATTATTCCTCAGCAGTCACTCTATCTAACAAGAGGGGGATGGAGGGAGAGGCGCTCCTCACAGGTTGGATTATTCCTCAGCAGTCACTCTATCTAACGAGAGGGGGATGGGGGTGAGGCGCCCTCACAGGTTGGATTATTCCTCAGCAGTCACTCTATCTAACAAGAGGCAGATGGAGGGAGAGGGGCCCCTCACAGGTTGGGTTATTCCTCAGCAGTCGCTCTATCTAACAAGAGGGGGGTGGAGGGAGAGGCGCTCCTCACAGGTTGGATTATTCCTCAGCAGTCGCTCTATCTAACAAGAGGCAGATGGAGGGAGAGGGGCCCCTCACAGGTTGGGTTATTCCTCAGCAGTCGCTCTATCTAACAAGAGGGGGATGGAGGGAGAGGCGCTCCTCACAGGTTGGATTATTCCTCAGCAGTCGCTCTATCTAACAAGAGGCAGATGGAGGGAGAGGCGCTCCTCACAGGTTGGATTATTCCTCAGCAGTCACTCTATCTAACAAGAGGGGGATGGAGGGAGAGGCGCTCCTCACAGGTTGGATTATTCCGCAGCAGCCACTCTATCTAACAAGAGGGGGATGGAGGGAGAGGCGCTCCTCACAGGTTGGATTATTCCTCAGCAGTCACTCTATCTAACAAGAGGGGGATGGAGGGAGAGGCGCTCCTCACAGGTTGGATTATTCCTCAGCAGTCACTCTATCTAACAAGAGGGGGATGGAGGGAGAGGCGCTCCTCACAGGTTGGATTATTCCTCAGCAGTCACTCTATCTAACAAGAGGGGGATGGAGGGAGAGGCGCTCCTCACAGGTTGGATTATTCCTCAGCAGTCACTCTATCTAACAAGAGGGGGATGGAGGGAGAGGCGCCCTCACAGGTTGGATTATTCCTCAGCAGTCGTTCTATCTAACAAGAGGGGGATGGAGGGAGAGGCACCCCTCACAGGTTGGTTTATTCCTCAGCAGTCACTCTATCTAACGAGAGGGGGATGGGGGTGAGGCGCCCTCACATGGTGTGCGTGAAGCCCGTGTCTGTGAGATACCTGCAGTGCCCACCAAGCCCGGCAGGTGGCGCTCCAGGACTTAGTGAAATACCTTAGCGAGGGTTGACGCTGAGCCGGTGGACGGAGCTGGAGGGCAGGCCACAGGCGCCCCTCCTTGCTTTTACGTATCGGTCGGTGTATTCTCGCTAGTAACACACTCCAAAGAAGCGCTTGATATCTCCATCCCGGCGGCGTCACCTCATAGGACACAGTCCGGCTGTGCAGAGGTGCGGATGAGGGCTCCAGCCCTCCCTGCGGAAGCGTGGGTGGAGGAGGACAGCTCTAGCAGTGTCTGTGCTGGGGGGGGGGGAGGGGTGTGTGTGTGTGTGTGGGGGGGGGTCTAGTGTTTCAATGAATTCCGCTTGGAGCATCAGACGTGTATGAGGGGGCTTGGGCCGCCTGGAGCCCGCTGATGTGTGAGGGAAGAGTGGGGAGTGGGCATGGCTGGCATGTGCCAGACTCGAGAAAGAAGAATCAACTGTGGATTGGCCAACTGGTCCTGCCGCCTCTCATAGAAGGGGCCAATGGTACCACCCAGGGCCCAGAAGGGGCCAATGGTACCACCCAGAGCCCAGAAGGGGCCAATGGTACCACCCAGGGTACAGAAGGGGCCAATGGTATCTCACCCAGGGCCCAGAAGGGGCCAATGATAACACCCTGGCACAGAAGTGGCCAATGGTAACACCCTGGGCACAGAAAGGGGCCCGCGATAACACCCCAGGCACAGAAGGGGCCATTGGTAACACCCTGGGCACAGAAGGGGCCAAAGATAACACCCCGGGCACAGAAGGAGCCAATGGTATCACCCAGGGCATAGAAGGGGCCAATGGTAACACCCTGGGCACAGAAAGGGGCCAACAATAACACCCCAGGCACAGAAGGGGCCATTGGTAACACCCTGGGCACAGAAGGGGCCAATGGCAACACCCCGGGCACAGAAGGAGCCAAGATAACACCCCGGGCACAGAAGGGGCCAATGGTAACACCCTGGGCACAGAAGGGGCCAATGGTAACACCCTGGGCACAGAAGGGGCCAATGGTATCACCCAGGGCATAGAAAGGGGTAATGGTATCTCACCCAGGGCCCAGAAGGGGCCAATGATAACATCCAGTGCACAGAAGGGGCCAATGGTAACACCCTGGGCACAGAAGAGGCGGGCATTGGTAACACCCTGGTATAGAAGGGGAAGGCACTGGTAACACCTTAGCACAGAAGAGGCGAGCACTGGTAACACCCTGTGCACGGAAAAGGTGGGCACTGGTAACACCCTTGACACAGAAGAGGCGGGCACTGGTAACACCCTGTGCATGGAAGAAGCAGGCACTGGTAGCACCCTGGGCACATAAGAGGCAGGCACTGGTAACAGTTTGGCAGAGTAGAGGCCAATGGTAACACCCCGGGCACAGAAAAGGCCATTGGTAACACCCCGGGCACAGAAGAGGCAGGTACTGGTAACACCTTAGCACAGAAGAGGCGGGGATTGGTAGCACCCTGGTCATGGAAGAGGCGGGCACTGGTAACACCCTTGGCACAGAAGAGGCGGGCACTGGTAACACCCTTAGCACAGAAGAGGCGGGCACTGGTAGCACCCTGGACACAGAAGAGGCGGGCACTGGTAACACTTTGGTACAGAAGAGGCGGGCACTGGTAGCACTCTGGGCACAGAAGAGGAGGGCACTGGTAACACACTAGGCATGGAAGAAGCAGGCACTGGTAGCACCCTGGGCACAGAAGAGGCGGGCACTGGTAACACTCTGGGCACATAAGAGGCGGGCACTGGTAACACCCTGGGCATGGAAGCGGCGGGCACTGGTAACACCCTGGGCATGGAAGAGGCGGGCACTGGTAACACTCTGGGCATGGAAGAGGCGAGCACTGGTAACACCATGGCACAGAAGGGGTGGGCACTGGTAACACCTCGGGCACAGAAGTGGAAGGTACTGGTAACACCCCGGGCACAGAGGAGGCAACCACTGGTAACGCCGTGGGCCCAGAGGAGGCGGGCACTGGTAACACCCCGGGCACAGAAGAGGCAGCCACTGGTAACACCTTAGCACAGAAGAGGCAGGCACTGGTAACACCCCGGGCACAGAAGAGGCGGGCACTGGTAACACCCTTGGCACAGAAGAGGCGGGCACTGGTAACACCCCGGGCACAGAAGAGGCGGGCACTGGTACCACCCTGGGCACTAACGGCATTTGTAATGCTAACCAGCAGTGACTTATTTGTTCTCTAAAAAACTGCTGACTGCAGCGCTGTTTTCTTTTGTAAAGTGCTCCAACACCCATTGGGTCTGACAGGGGCTATATAAAACTGCTGATGAATAAATGCATAAACAAAGAATCTTGAAATCGAAAGTACTACTCCGCTATGCAATGAAATATCACCCTTCTTATTAAATGGCATCTACATAGCAGAGCTGGAAGCTTTTTATCGACGCCTCTTCCAAGGCCCCCGGCTCCCTCGCATCCTCCTGGTCTCCATGGCAGCCCTGGCCAGCGGTGGCCACAACACGGACTATCCTTTGTATACGAATGGCTGTCAGGTTTGCAAGCACACTTCTGAGAAACCAGAGAACTGGCCACATGCCCGGCTGCCTCGCTGCTGTTCAACTGTGGTTCTGGCTGAACGCATCCAAGGCAGGGCCTCTTCTCTGAGACTTGGGGCATATTTACCAGAATGGGGGCGCAGGGAATGCACCGGATTTATTCAATACAGTACATTCCTGTCCTTTCCCCTGCGCTGCTCCAGTTTGGGCAGCCTTGCAGCCTTTGCAGCTAATCTTTCCTTTAAACACCGAGGACTCAGTGGTAGTGTTTCAAAACACCATGTCTCACATCCTGAGTTGGATGAGCTGCAATCACCTGAAGCTCAACCCAGGCAAGACTGAGCTGGTCTTGCCTGGGCAGAGTGTACTCAGCTGGAACCCTGGCTTCTGGCCAGCCAGCATGGGAGTCCCACCATCTAAATCGCCCTCAGTTAAGAGCCTAGGAATCTTCCTCAGCGAAGATCTTTCTCTGAAAAGGCAGGTCAGCGCAGTGGTGTCCTCCAGTCTATTTCAGCTGAAGAAAATTAAGAAAATCGCTCGTTTCTTCTCTCTGGAGGCGCTCACACAGATTGTCATCTCCTTGGTTCTGTCTAGACTGGACTTCTCCAATAGTCTTTACCTTGGGCTCCAGGCCGGCGAGTTAAAACGCCTCCAGTTGATTCAGAATCAGGCAGCCAGACTCATTCTGAACCTACCTAAGAGGCAGTCTGTCAGACTGGGCCTCAAACAACTACACTGGCTGCCTGTTGAGCAACGGGTGGCTTTTAAGACTGGCTGTATTTTATTTAAGTCCCTACACCAATCTGGCCCCCTATTCATCAGAGATCTGTTCCAAAGATATGACCCCCCCAGGAATCTTCGCTCTATGTATAAACATCTTCTGACTGTCCCTACTTACAAAAGGAAGCGTCTTGGAGGTTGCTGCTTTGACTACCTCGCGGCTGCCTTCTGGAACTCCCTTCCTCTTCACCTTAAAACGTGTGGAAACATTCTCAGTTTCAGACACTCCCTCAAAACATGGCTCTTTTCCCAAGCGTTCTGATGAGTTCCTCTGTGCTTCCTCTGACTGATGCGTTGTGTCCCTGTCTATAGCGCCATGAAGCCCCCGGGCGAACGAGCACTCTACAAATACATTTCAATATCAATATCAATATCTTGTGCCAACGCAGGCACCCTTGCCCCACAGAGCAAGGGTGCCTGTGCTGTCGGCACGACTGTTTTTGTGCAAGAAGGGGCCCCTTCCTGCACAAAAGCAATGCGTAGAGGCGTGTTCCTCCTCGGTGTGCTGCACAATGTAGCACACATAGAAAGAGAAACAAACGAGGACAAATACAAATACTTCTCCTCCTTACGCTTGCCTCGGGGAGGCGTCACGTCAGGTTTTGACACATTCCTGGGTTTACAAGTCCTTGTATATCTGGGAATGCGTAAAAAACCCATGGAAGGTGCGTAGGAACACCAGGCAACGCCCAGGAAACACCTCCCTTCCGCAGAGTAAGGTGACGCAGCGATTTGCACTGCGTTTCCTTACTGAAGATGTACAGGGCCACTTAAAACCACGCAATGTGGCTTTGCGTGGCGTCATAAATCTGACTCGGATCCTTGCGTCATGCATGTACCACTTTGCGTGGTGCAAACGTGATGCACGGCTCTCATACATATCCCCGTGGGTCTACTGCCGTTGACAGACTCGCCTCCGCAGACCCCTTCTCTGCGCGCTGGCACCGCGGGCAGCAGTGAGTGTACCCACATCATGCCCAGCACGCTGCCTCAGTTATTGCCACCACTTGTCCAAGTGCACTGGTTGCCCTAGCGCTACCCTGGACTACCGTGGCAGAGGAGAGTTACAAGGGGCAAGGTACGAGAAGATCATACTTAGAATATCGTCTGACTTAAAAAGTGCAAACTAAATATTGCTCAGAAAAAAATCACCTCATTGGACTTAATACCAAAAAATCTACTACTACAGCAAGGTGGGTTTTTTTTTACACACGGTATTTAGGACACAATATCTATATCAGACAATATTTCTGAATCCAGTGTACTGAGAACCAGAGAAGAACTTAAGGTCTTAAGGTGGCCTCAGAACCAACACCTTCTCCAGGGATAGAGCTGTGGGCGCCCTCCGCCTCCGCCCGAAGAGAGTGGACCACTCGTGCCCTGCCTCATCACTCCACTCGCTGCAGGCCGCTCCAACGGTTGAATTAAAATGACCCTACCTCCAACAAAGCCACACACGGCCTTCCTCCTTACTATACATCAAACCATACGTCTCCTACAACTCACTGCCAATGAGCTGTTCATCCGGCTGGTGGGATCCAAACACTCATCCCTTGGAAACGGCATCACTTTGGCACGTGGACAGAGTGGAGGGGCTCGGACAGTCCGGCAAAGGGTCAAACCCTCACCTTCTCCAGCAATCTCAAGGACCCACCTTCACTCAGCATCCTCCCATCATCTGATTGGCCCTCTCTGCTGTCTGTCTTGTTATTCCCTCCCCAGTACAGCCACACTGGTCTGTGAACACTCAGTCAGCCATGCAGGTGAGACACCTGGCATGTGTTTGGAGGGAGTGCCCCGTCTGCCAGGCTCTAAGGCTCTCACTAACGAGGCCGAAACAAGGCTGAGACCAGCCTGGGGTGCTTGAGCTCCTGGTCAGAGGGACACGAGCTGGCAGCTGGCACAGGACCATTGTTTCTGGAGCAGGACCAGGCCTGACGCCCATTAGGTCGATCCCTGGCCGAGGTAGCAAAGGGAGCAAAACTCGATGCACAGGAACGCGCCAGCCAGACCTTGATACACAAAGCTTCAGCTGAGCAAAATGAACAATTTTGGGGGGGAAAAAAATCACATTTTTGCTTTTAGATTAAAAAATACGACAAAGCGCTTCAGCGCTTTGTAAGGAGTAGTAGGCACTTCAAAAATACCCATAGCACACAATTCAATTAAAATTAAAATTTCCTGGAACAAACAGGCAAACAACCCACTGGTACTTTTCTCTGGTGCCTCTTTCATGCAGGGTAGTTAGACACTTAACTTGCCCATAAGCATCTAAGACGTTTTGTTATTCATCAGTCTTTTTCTTGCTGGCTTCTCATTTTTAGGTCGAAGCCTTCGAGACAGCACAGCTGTTAAGTTGCTAGACATGTTGGGGACATTCAGGAAGCTTCCCTGGGAATGCATCCCGCCCACTGCTTACCATTGGCTTTGTGGTTTGTAACTCAATCTTGCTTGCTTTCTATTTGCTGGCTTTATTTGTTTAAGGTTGTCCAGTTTGAGTTTGTCCTGCCTGTGGAGCAAAGCCTGTTTAGGAGACTCCTTTTAATCTTCTATGAGTGTTCCTTTCTGTAAACAGGCCTTTAAATCTTGTTCTTATCTCGTCACATTTGCTGTGCATTCAAAGACAGAGGTCAAATGTCAGGCTCGGTCTTCTGAGAGAGCTTGGTGTTTACTTTTCTTTCTCTGACTTCAAAGTGAGAGTACTTATGTGCCAATCATGCTGGGTACTGAGGGTGTATTGGAAGAAGGCAGTACAATGTTATTTTTTTCTAGCACAAAACAACATTGAAATGTTTGTAAATGAATTGTGCATACATTTAAGAATATATAAGAATTAGGAAAGCACAAATGAAACATATTTTTCAGTAATTCTGAAGTGCAGTGGAAACAAATATTTAAATATGATTAAAATAAATCAATACACTAGGTGATAACATCTGCACACAATGTGTGCTGCATACTTTTATCACTAAAAGTGTATGTCTGTGCAAATGTAATGGTCATTTCAATTGAAAATGTGTTGCCTGTAATGGCGGTGTTCCATCATACCATGCATACTTCAATTTACGCCACACCACTTTAGTCTGCACCACTTCAATCTATGCCACTCCACTCCGTGCCACAGTACTCTGCTCTGCACCACTCCACTCTACGCCACTGCACTCTACACCACTAAACACTATGCCAAGGCTGTCTATTTGACTCTATAATACTCTGCAACACTGCAAGCTTCGCCACTGCACTCTGCACAACTTCAGTCTAGAGCACTCCAATCTACTCTACACCACTCTAGTCTGCAACACTTGACTTTATGCCACTGTACTCTACACCACTGCACTCTACTACTCCTCTCTACACTATTGCACTCTATGCCAATCCACTCTAATCTGTTGTGCGCCACTACACTTTATGCCACTACACTCCAAGGCATTCTACCTCACTGCACTCTATTCTGCACCATTCCACTCTATGCCACTTCACTCTATGCCAATCCACTCTATGCCACTCTAATCTGTTGTGCACCACTACACTTTATGCCACTACACTCCAAGGCATTCTACCTCACTGCACTCTACTCTGCACCATTCCACTCTATGCCACTTCACTCTATGCCAATCCATTCTATGCCACTCTAATCTGTTGTGCACCACTACACTTTATGCCACTACACCCCAAGCCATTCTACCTCACTGCACTCTACTCTGCAGCACTCCACTCTACGCCACTTTACTCTACTCTGAAACAATATACTCTATGCCACTGCACTCTACATGACTCTACTCCACTCTGTGCCACTCTACTCTAAACCAGTGCTATCTACCGCACTCTGACCACTGCACTCTACACCATTTTACTCAAAATCAATCCCCTCTTCGCCACTGCACAGTATGCCAATCTACTTTGCATCACTGCACTCTATGCCACTATAATGTACTCTGGAACACTGCTCTCTACACCGCACCACTCCACACTATGACATTCTATTCTCCAACACTGCACTCTGTGCCACTTTACTCTGCACTATTGGACTCCGTCACTGCACTCTACTCTGCACCACTGTATTCAGCGCCACTTTGCCGCACTCTACACCAATGTACTGTACGTCACTACACTACGCCACTCTACTCTGCATCACTTTAGGCCACAATATTCTATACCACTGCACTCTAGGTTACTCAACTCCAAGCTACTCTAATCTACTCGGCAGCACTGCATCCTACGACACTGCACTCTCCGCCACTCTACTTGACACCAGTGCACTCTAGGTTACTCCACTCTAAGCTACTCTAATCTACTCGGCAGCACTGCATCCTACGACACTGCACTCTCCGCCACTCTACTTGACACCACTGCACTCCAGGTTACTCCACTCCAAGCTACTCTAATCTACTCGGCAGCACTGCATCCTACGACACTGCACTCTCCGCCACTCTACTTGACACCAGTGCACTCTAGGTTACTCCACTCCAAGCTACTCTAATCTACTCTGCAGCACTGCATCCTACGACACTGCACTCTCCGCCACTCTACTTGACACCACTGCACTCTAGGTTACTCCACTCCAAGCTACTCTAATCTACTCTGCAGCACTGCATCCTACGACACTGCACTCACCGCCACTCTACTTGACACCACTGCACTCCAGGATACTCCACTCCAAGCTACTCTAATCTACTCTGCAGCACTGCATCCTACGACACTGCACTCTCCGCCACTCTACTTGACACCACTGCACTCCAGGATACTCCACTCCAAGCGACTCTAATCTACTCTGCAGCACTGCATCCTACGACACTGCACTCTCCGCCACTCTACTTGACACCACTGCACTCCAGGATACTCCACTCCAAGCTACTCTAATCTACTCTGCAGCACTGCATCCTACGACACTGCACTCTCCGCCACTCTACTTGACACCACTGCACTCCAGGTTACTCCACTCCAAGCTACTCTAATCTACTCGGCAGCACTGCATCCTACGACACTGCACTCTCCGCCACTCTACTTGACACCACTGCACTCCAGGTTACTCCACTCCAAGCTACTCTAATCTACTCTGCAGCACTGCATCCTACGACACTGCACTCTCCGCCACTCTACTTGACACCACTGCACTCCAGGTTACTCCACTCCAAGCTACTCTAATCTACTCGGCAGCACTGCATCCTACGACACTGCACTCTCCGCCACTCTACTTGACACCACTGTACTCCAGGTTACTCCACTCCAAGCTACTCTAATCTACTCGGCAGCACTGCATCCTACGACACTGCACTCTCCGCCACTCTACTTGACACCAGTGCACTCTAGGTTACTCCACTCCAAGCTACTCTAATCTACTCTGCAGCACTGCATCCTACGACACTGCACTCTCCGCCACTCTACTTGACACCAGTGCACTCTAGGTTACTCCACTCCAAGCTACTCTAATCTACTCTGCAGCACTGCATCTACGACACTGCACTCTCCGCCACTCTACTTGACACCACTGCACTCCAGGATACTCCACTCCAAGCTACTCTAATCTACTCGGCAGCACTGCATCCTACGACACTGCACTCTCCGTCACTCTACTGGACACCACTGCACTCTAGGTTACTCCACTCCAAGCTACTCTAATCTACTCTGCAGCACTGCATCTACGACACTGCACTCTCCGCCACTCTACTTGACACCACTGCACTCCAGGATACTCCACTCCAAGCTACTCTAATCTACTCTGCAGCACTGCATCCTACGACACTGCACTCTCCGCCACTCTACTTGACACCACTGCACTCCAGGATACTCCACTCCAAGCTACTCTAATCTACTCGGCAGCACTGCATCCTACGACACTGCACTCTCCGCCACTCTACTTGACACCACTGCACTCCAGGTTACTCCACTCCAAGCTACTCTAATCTACTCTGCAGCACTGCATCCTACGACACTGCACTCTCCGCCACTCTACTTGACACCACTGCACTCCAGGTTACTCCACTCCAAGCTACTCTAATCTACTCTGCAGCACTGCATCCTACGACACTGCACTCTCCGCCACTCTACTTGACACCACTGCACTCCAGGTTACTCCACTCCAAGCTACTCTAATCTACTCGGCAGCACTGCATCCTACGACACTGCACTCTCCGCCACTCTACTTGACACCACTGCACTCCAGGTTACTCCACTCCAAGCTACTCTAATCTACTCGGCAGCACTGCATCCTACGACACTGCACTCTCCGCCACTCTACTTGACACCACTGCACTCTAGGTTACTCCACTCCAAGCTACTCTAATCTACTCTGCAGCACTGCATCCTACGACACTGCACTCTCCGCCACTCTACTTGACACCACTGCACTCCAGGTTACTCCACTCCAAGCTACTCTAATCTACTCTGCACCACTGCATCCTACGACACTGCACTCTCCGCCACTCTACTTGACACCACTGCACTCTAGGTTACTCCACTCCAAGCTACTCTAATCTACTCTGCAGCACTGCATCTACGACACTGCACTCTCCGCCACTCTACTTGACACCACTGCACTCCAGGATACTCCACTCCAAGCTACTCTAATCTACTCTGCAGCACTGCATCCTACGACACTGCACTCTCCGCCACTCTACTTGACACCACTGCACTCTAGGTTACTCCACTCCAAGCTACTCTAATCTACTCGGCAGCACTGCATCCTACGACACTGCACTCTCCGCCACTCTACTTGACACCACTGCACTCCAGGTTACTCCACTCCAAGCTACTCTAATCTACTCGGCAGCACTGCATCCTACGACACTGCACTCTCCGCCACTCTACTTGACACCACTGCACTCTAGGTTACTCCACTCCAAGCTACTCTAATCTACTCGGCAGCACTGCATCCTACGACACTGCACTCTCCGTCACTCTACTGGACACCACTGCACTCTAGGTTACTCCACTCCAAGCTACTCTAATCTACTCGGCAGCACTGCATCCTACGACACTGCACTCTCCGCCACTCTACTTGACACCACTGCACTCTAGGTTACTCCACTCTAAGCTACTCTAATCTACTCGGCAGCACTGCATCCTACGACACTGCACTCTCCGCCACTCTACTTGACACCACTGCACTCCAGGTTACTCCACTCCAAGCTACTCTAATCTACTCGGCAGCACTGCATCCTACGACACTGCACTCTCCGCCACTCTACTTGACACCACTGCACTCTAGGTTACTCCACTCCAAGCTACTCTAATCTACTCTGCAGCACTGCATCCTACGACACTGCACTCACCGCCACTCTACTTGACACCACTGCACTCTAGGTTACTCCACTCCAAGCTACTCTAATCTACTCGGCAGCACTGCATCTACGACACTGCACTCTCCGCCACTCTACTTAACACCACTGCACTCTAGGTTACTCCACTCCAAGCTACTCTAATCTACTCTGCAGCACTGCATCCTACGACACTGCACTCTCCGCCACTCTACTTGACACCACTGCACTCTAGGTTACTCCACTCCAAGCTACTCTAATCTACTCGGCAGCACTGCATCCTACGACACTGCACTCTCCGCCACTCTACTTGACACCACTGCACTCCAGGTTACTCCACTCCAAGCTACTCTAATCTACTCGGCAGCACTGCATCCTACGACACTGCACTCTCCGCCACTCTACTTGACACCACTGCACTCTAGGTTACTCCACTCCAAGCTACTCTAATCTACTCGGCAGCACTGCATCCTACGACACTGCACTCTCCGTCACTCTACTGGACACTACTGCACTCTAGGTTACTCCACTCCAAGCTACTCTAATCTACTCGGCAGCACTGCATCCTACGACACTGCACTCTCCGTCACTCTACTGGACACCACTGCACTCTAGGTTACTCCACTCCAAGCTACTCTAATCTACTCGGCAGCACTGCATCCTACGACACTGCACTCTCCGCCACTCTACTTGACACCACTGCACTCCAGGTTACTCCACTCCAAGCTACTCTAATCTACTCGGCAGCACTGCATCCTACGACACTGCACTCTCCGCCACTCTACTTGACACCACTGCACTCTAGGTTACTCCACTCCAAGCTACTCTAATCTACTCTGCAGCACTGCATCCTACGACACTGCACTCTCCACCACTCTACTTGACACCACTGCACTCTAGGTTACTCCACTCTAAGCTACTCTAATCTACTCTGCAGCACTGCATCCTACGACACTGCACTCTCCGCCACCCTACCTGACACCACTGCACTCTAGGTTACTCCACTCTAAGCTACTCTAATCTACTGTGCAGCACTGCATCCTACGACACTGCACTCTCCGCCACCCTACCTGACACCACTGCACTCCAGGTTACTCCACTCTAAGCTACTCTAATCTACTCTGCAGCACTGCATCCTACGACACTGCACTCTCCGCCACCCTACCTGACACCACTGCACTCCAGGTTACTCCACTCTAAGCTACTCTAATCTACTCTGCAGCACTGCATCCTACGACACTGCACTCTCCGCCACCCTACCTGACACCACTGCACTCCAGGTTACTCCACTCTAAGCTACTCTAATCTACTCTGCAGCACTGCATCCTACGACACTGCACTCTCCGCCACTCTACTTGACACCACTGCACTCTAGGTTACTCCACTCCAAGCTACTCTAATCTACTCTGCAGCACTGCATCCTACGACACTGCACTCACCGCCACTCTACTTGACACCACTGCCCGCTATCCTGCACTACTCCACTCTAGCACACACACTCCACGCCACTTACTTCTACTCTGAAACAATCTACTGTACGCCACTGCACTCTAGGCCACCCTACTCCACTTTGTGCTCACTGGCGTAACGAAAAGTGAGGGGGCCTCGTTGCACGGTACTTAGCGGGGCCCCCTCCGGGCTCAATCAGGAGCTCTCCCGGCCAGAGGTCAGTGCCGAGGGGGCCCCTTGGAGCTAGGGGCCCCCCCGAACTGCGTGGCCCGCGGGGGCCTGTGTTACGCCCCTGTATGTGCTACTCCCCTCTATGCCACTCCACGCCACTGTCATCTGTACTGCGCCGCTCCACTCTACACCACTGCAATCTACGCTGCGCTGCTCCAATCTATGCAGCTCTACTCTGCGCCACTCGGGATGGGGCGTTATGCCACTTTGTAGCCTTACAGAAGCACAGTGTCCATCAAGTCTGAAAAACTTTGCGTGCGGAATGACAAATGTAGGCGCCCTAGGGGAAGGCCGGTGCCCAGCTGGCACGGGGTTGTGGGCATATAGGGTCAGCCCGAACAGTTCTTACGCTGTGCTTGGCACCGCTCCTGACAACACTAACCCATCCAAGTTTCCAACCTAGGGCTGGCCAGGGCCGCCGTTAGAACCCGTGACCTGTAGAACCACACGTGTCAGAGGCGAGCGTTCACCCACTGAGCTATCCGAAGATGGCGTCCTCACTGCAGCGTCTGTGATCGGCGCTGTAGGAGGCTCCTACAACCTTCTCTGCCCTGATTGCACCTCTGAGGGCTCTCCTCTCTTCTGGAAGGTCGCCAAGCGCCCTGAAGCTGCCAACTGCGCCACGTGACACTATATAAATACCCCGATCGCTCAACAGTACGGAGAAGTGTGTCGATGTAAGGTCATGATAACTGCAAGACGACTCGCTGCTGACATCTGCTGTGCGCTGAGGTCTCGAGATCGTACCCTAGCCACTGGAGCAAGGCCAACGCAGGCTTTTATCATTCCGAAGTCGGTAAATCGAGTACCATCAAATAGATTTCAAATGCGTTTTCCCCTTCACCGTATGCCTAATTATTATGTTTTGCTTATATCTTTATGCATCCTTATGTCCTGCGATGTAATGCAATTTTTCTTTCCTTTGTGTATGTAAAGAGGGTCAAGCTAGCGCTATATAAAACTTATAAAAATAAATACACATATATATATATATACAGCACTTAGAGACGGCACAGCTGCGGTAATAAGCGCTAATCAAACGTAATTCGCACTCATCCACAAGGAGGGATGTACCCCACCCGGCTTTGCCATGAAACCTGCCCGGGTGAGTCCCCCTGTCCCTCGCTGCTGCAGGCCCCACGCGGCCTCCAGCGCTGCCTCTGCTCCCAGTCCCGCCCCAGCCTCCCCGGCCGTGGCCTAACGGCCCGCCATGCTGCCAGAGCTCTTCCCCCGCTCTCAGTAGCGCCTGGAATGCCCGGAATCCGGAAGGCGAGGCGCCAGCTGCTGCTCGTGTTTACCCTGGCTGCCGCGGACTGTCTTTGCACCTCAGTCCCACGCGTGACGCTCCCAGGTTCACGTCCTGGACACACCAAGGGTGTCCGTGGCCTGAACCCGGCCAGCCACGCGTGGACGGCCTTGAAACCTGGGCTTGCCCGTGAGTGCCACGGCGGAGGAATACTGAAAGAGTCCCTGGAGAGGGCGTCTGCAGACACTGGGGCGGGCTCGACTCACCGCCTGCTCTTGGCTAAAGTGCTCCAGCAGTCAGCAGGGCCAGACATCTAGCAGCGCGCGGGCAGCAGGAATTTAAATAAACATTACATTGGCAGACGTCACTGACAGGCGAGCTGCAACTCCAAGCAAGTCTGCAGTGGAGAGGGCAGAAGGGACCACAGCTGGATCCAATCAGAGCCCCCGCCGCCATCTTGAAACACTCAAGGCAACCTCGGGGTTGGGTAATGTCAGTCACAGGCTAGGTGAACGATGCAGAGATCTCAGTAGGGCCTGTGGAGGGCAGGCAGGGTTGGGCGGGGTCAGTCACAGGCTAGGTAAGAGATGGAGACATCCAAGCGGGCGTGTGGGGGGCAGGCAGGGTTGAGTAATGTCAGTCACAGGCTAGGTAAGAGATGCAGAGATCTCAGTAGGGCCTGTGGAGGGCAGGCAGGGTTGAGTAATGTCAGTCACAGGCTAGGTAAGAGATGCAGAGATCTCAGTAGGGCCTGTGGAGGGCAGGCAGGGTTGAGTAATGTCAGTCACAGGCTAGGTAAGAGATGCAGAGATCTCAGTAGGGCCTGTGGAGGGCAGGCAGGGTTGAGTAATGTCAGTCACAGGCTAGGTAAGAGATGCAGAGATCTCAGTAGGGCCTGTGGAGGGCAGGCAGGGTTGAGTAATGTCAGTCACAGGCTAGGTAAGAGATGCAGAGATCTCAGTAGGGCCTGTGGAGGGCAGGCAGGGTTGAGTAATGTCAGTCACAGGCTAGGTAAGAGATGCAGAGATCTCAGTAGGGCCTGTGGAGGGCAGGCAGGGTTGAGTAATGTCAGTCACAGGCTAGGTAAGAGATGCAGAGATCTCAGTAGGGCCTGTGGAGGGCAGGCAGGGTTGAGTAATGTCAGTCACAGGCTAGGTAAGAGATGCAGAGATCTCAGTAGGGCCTGTGGAGGGCAGGCAGGGTTGAGTAATGTCAGTCACAGGCTAGGTAAGAGATGCAGAGATCTCAGTAGGGCCTGTGGAGGGCAGGCAGGGTTGAGTAATGTCAGTCACAGGCTAGGTAAGAGATGCAGAGACCTCAGTAGGGCCTTTGGGGGGCAGGCAGGGTTGAGTAATGTCAGTCACAGGCTAGGTAAGAGATGCAGAGATCTCAGTAGGGCCTGTGGAGGGCAGGCAGGGTTGAGTAATGTCAGTCACAGGCTAGGTAAGAGATGCAGAGATCTCAGTAGGGCCTGTGGAGGGCAGGCAGGGTTGAGTAATGTCAGTCACAGGCTAGGTAAGAGATGCAGAGATCTCAGTAGGGCCTGTGGAGGGCAGGCAGGGTTGAGTAATGTCAGTCACAGGCTAGGTAAGAGATGCAGAGACCTCAGTAGGGCCTGTGGAGAGCAGGCAGGGTTGGGCGGGGTCAGTCACAGGCTAGATAACAGACGCAGAGATCTCAGTAGGGCCTGTGGAGGGCAGGCAGGGTTGAGCGGGGTCAGTCACAGACTAGGTAAGAGATGGAGACATCCGTGGGGGCCAGTAGAGAGCAGGCAGGGTTGGGTATGTCAGTCACAGGCTAGATAACAGACGCAGAGATCTCAGTAGGGCCTGTGGAGGGCAGGCAGGGTTGAGCGGGGTCAGTCACAGACTAGGTAAGAGATGGAGACATCCAAGCGGGCCTATGGAGGGCAGGCAGGGTTGGGCGGGGTCAGTCACAGGCTACGTAAGAGATGGAGACATCCGTGGGGGACCTGTAGAGGGCAGGCAGGGTTGGGCAGGGGTCAGTCACAGGCTAGGTAAGAGATGCAGAGATCTCAGTAGGGCCTGTGGAGGGCAGGCAGGGTTGAGCAGGGTCAGTCACAGGCTAGGTAAGAGATGCAGAGATCTCAGTAGGGCCTGTGGGGAGCAGGCAGGGTTGGGCGGGGTCAGTCACAGGCTAGGTAAGAGATGGAGAGATCTCAGTAGGGCCTGTGGAGGGCAGGCAGGGTTGGGTAATGTCAGTCACAGGCTAGGTAAGAGATGCAGAGATCTCAGTAGGGCCTGTGGAGGGCAGGCAGGGTTGGGTAATGTCAGTCACAGGCTAGGTAAGAGATGCAGAGATCTCAGTAGGGTCTGTGGGGGGCAGGCAGGGTTGGGCAGGGTCAGTCACAGGCTAGGTAAGAGATGCAGAGATCTCAGTAGGGCCTGTGGGGGGCAGGCAGGGTTGGGCAGGGTCAGTCACAGGTTAGGTAAGAGATGGAGACTTCCGTGGGGGGTCTGTAGAGGGCAGGCAGGGTTGGGCAGGGTCAATCCAAGACTATATGTCAGATGCAGGCATCTCAGTAGGGCCTGTGGAGGGCAGGCAGGGTTGGGTAATGTCAGTCACAGGCTAGGTAAGAGATGCAGAGATCTCAGTAGGGCCTGTGGAGAGCAGGCAGGGTTGGGCGGGGTCAGTCACAGGCTAGGTAAGAGATGCAGAGATCTCAGTAGGGCCTGTGGAGAGCAGGCAGGGTTGGGCGGGGTCAGTCACAGGCTAGATAACAGACGCAGAGATCTCAGTAGGGCCTGTGGAGGGCAGGCAGGGTTGAGCGGGGTCAGTCACAGACTAGGTAAGAGATGGAGACATCCAAGCGGGCCTATGGAGGGCAGGCAGGGTTGGGCGGGGTCAGTCACAGGCTAGGTAAGAGATGCAGAGATCTCAGTAGGGCCTGTGGAGGGCAGGCAGGGTTGGGTAATGTCAGTCACAGGCTAGGTAAGAGATGCAAAGATCTCAGTTGGGCGGGGTCAGTCACAGATTAGGTAAGAGCTGCAGAGATCTCAGTAGGGCCTTTGGGGGGCAGGCAGGGTTGGGCAGGGTCAGTAACAGGTTAGGTAATAAATGGAGAGATCTCAGTAGGGCCTGTGGGGGGCAGGCAGGGTTGGGTAATGTCAGTCACAGGCTAGGTAAGAGATGCAGAGATCTCAGTAGGGCCTTTGGGGGGAAGTTAGGGTTGAGCAGGTTCGGTCACAGGTTAGGCAAGAGAAGCATGGATTTTAGTAGGGCCTTTGGGGGGCAGGCGGGGTTGGGTAGGGTCAGTCACAGGTTAGGTAACAGATGCATGGATCTCAGTAGAGCCTGCGGAGGGCAGGAAGGCTTGGGTGGCGTCAGTCACAGGCTACGAGAGATGAACAGACATTAGTAGGGCCTAGCAACTGTTTCATCCTTTCATGGCAATGGAATGAGTTCCACTGGACTGAGTAAGAGTCACTCCTGTATTTACAATGATGAACTGATGTGCTGCCACAGGTTCTAATGAACAATTGCTGTTATATACCTCCGCGTGTGTATGTTGTATTTCCTGGTTGTATAGTGCTTTATGCCACGATAAGTTTACTTCAAGGTACCAATAGGGGAATCAGGAGAGCTTAAAACAATCATTGGCAAAGCCAACAGGGTGTGCCTTTGAGAGTTATTGGCTTCTGCAATATTCTGTAGCTATGCTGTACAGCAGCGTGGATGCTTTGCAGTGTGGTAAACCTAATTTTAAGAAGGGCTATGATGCAGACAGGGTTAATGCACTTTTTGTTTTTAAGTGCTTTAGCACTGGATGCATCATAGTCCTATTTTAGGTCTCACCTAGCGGTGCTGCGCACATGCGTAGCTCGCTCTGCGAGATTTCTTGTTAATGAGGACTTTTACAAAAGGGCTTGAAGCCCTGCCCCTCATTTCCATTGGGTAGTGTCAGTGCTTATGGTAAACGCCGGCTTCCCATTGGAAAGGAGTGTTTTTCGTTGCCTCCCTTTGTCTTTTTGGTTCGGCCCATCCGGCCCGGATCACCTGCATTACAACTGTCGTGACAAAGTTTCTTATCGGAAGCTTCGTCACGCTGCCTTGCACGTGCCAATCCGGCTCTCTGATTGGGCTGGACAAAAAAGGAGACATGGCGCTGCGTTGTTTATTTTTGCATTTTGCTTTCACTTTAAAGTGAAAGCGCGATGCAAAAATAAACAGCGGATGCCTGACGAGCGCTTGTTAACTGTGGAATTGGATCAGTCAATATCCAACAACAAACGTGTCTGATTGTCGTCATCTAGAGAGAGATCGTATATGTTTACACTGCAGTAAAAGACTTCCCCGAAGTCATTGTAAGCGGACAAAATTATAACTGCTAACAAAAAACTCGGAAACGTCATGGGTAGGATTTCACAATTTTCACTGAAAGGCGGCGCACGAATTAGACAAGTGATTACAATGGCCAGAAGACACTTACTTTGCTCGAATAGAGGGATAGATTTCTAGCTGCGAGTATTATCTGAAGAGGGCGAGGTAGGACCGGCGGGGAGAGGCACACACTCAAAAGGCATTCCTTTCTCCCATTCTCGCGAGTTACCTTCAGGGACACTCCTCGTGCACACCACACCAGCTCCTGCCTACGTTCAGGCTACCGTCGCAAACATCCTCTGATGCGAAGCCTGCCACCGTGTCTAGACACAAAGCCGAGAGTCAAGGAGAAGGCGGCAGGGCGAGGCTGCTCGCTAGGCTGCCTGCCGGTGCTGATGAAAACAGCAGCAGGTGCTCGCTCATCTCCCCAGAGTCTGAATGAAAGGCACTACGTGTTCATGCACCAACGGTGCCATGGGGTGTGTGGCAGAGAAGGGGTGAGGTAACGCCTGGCTCCCAGAAGCAGCTCCGCAAGGAGGTACAAACTATGCCATTTGCCCCCAAGTATTCATTGGGATGAGGCCTCCCAGAAATGCTAAGGACAAGTCCTTCTTGGCTACAGTTCTCGAGAACAGTCCAGGTAGCAGGGATAAAACAAGCATTTGCATTGCAATAGGTCTCACATTTGCGAAATTTTAAGCTATTGGCATAGTAAATGACAATGCCTTTTATTTATATGTTTTCAAAACTAACACATAGATAAAAGATTTGTCATTTACAATGCCAGTAGCTCAAAGATTCGCAAATGCGAGACCTATTGCATAGCAAATGCTTGTTATTATTATTTTTATCAACGCTGCACACTAACCACACTCCTATACAAAATGGCTAAAATCATAGCCAAAGTCAGCAATGCCCATGCTGAAATCCATGAACAAAAAGCAATGTCAGAGCCAGTAGTCTCAAAGGCGAGACCTTTTGGCTTTGGCAATGCTTGTTAAGCCTCAGCACAAGATCCCAGTCATTTTAAGCAAATCAGTTAATCTCCATACGTGTGAAATGGAAAAGAAATGTGACATCTGGCAAAAGATCCTATCACATAAAGAAAGCAATTTCACCCTTGTCCATGTGTTAGTGAAAATATATTTGGAAGCAGATAACATCTGTTGTCACAATAAACATCTATTTGAAAGGAGAAAAGGCCACTTTCCACTTTGCAGTGTGTGTGGCATTGTCAAACTTAGCAACAAATGGAAAGAGGTTAATCAAGGATGACAGAGAAGAAATAAAAATAAAAGCAGTGCCACAATCACAGAGTGATCGGAGGAAGGACAGCAATGCGGCAGAAGCAATAAGTACTTGGTCAATGCTTCAGCCGAAATTAGAGGAAGTGAAGCCAGTATGCTCTGGCCAATTGGAAGACAGCAAACAAGAGTGACAATGAAGTCAGCAAATGGTAAGCAATAAGCGGGCTCCAAGTCCCTTGCTGTATACAATATCTATTGCAAGCGAGAGCGCATGCGTGCATGTTCTGTCCAAGGAGAGGCCTAAAAGGGTATTGAGTAGCATCACATGTGATTTGTTTCTGAGCTCGAACCCAAGTATGCACTGGTAGAAGATGACACGACAGGTGGCATTCAAAGCTGATTATTATTAATACCTGGAAGAAAGCGTAGCTTAACTTCTCCCTTCACTGTGACTGAGTTACTCACATATCTGATGCTATGTTAAAAGTTGTTTCTTACACTCAACACACACTATCGCCAATGGCCTCTAGGCGTGTGCGCGCAGTGGGATCAAAGAAAGCCTATTAATCAATTAAATCTCAAAACCCTGACGAAATAGCCACATTTTCAGCTGAGAAGGAAGTAACTGGGAGGACCCTCAGATCTTAAGACAGCTGGGGGAGGCAGGTGCACCAGTGTCTCTGTAGAGTGCAACGAGCACAGCTCCCGCTCTCCGCTTCTTGGTTCTTGCAACAAGCGACAGTTGAAGAAGATATCAAGGTTCTTGTGGGAACACCTCTCTGGAGATGACTACACTTAACCCTTTGCATGCGTCGGACGGCCCCCGGCAGTCCGACGTCACAAGGGCCGTCCGTACTGCAAATGTGTGAAATTCGCCAACACCGTGGGGGAATTCTAGCCACGTTCAAGAGGTTAAACCCCAAGGCCTTTTGAATAATACAACAGATTTAAACTGTACGTGCTGCGGAACAGAAAGCCAATGCAATGTCTTAGGCAAATGGTTTGAAGCGAGTGCCGTGCGGAGGTCCAAAGATCAAACATGATGCATAACATGGATCTGTAGAGAAGTTGGCCTGGCATATGCTGTCCACTAGTTCTAGTGGGCACCTTGCACTAGTCCAACCAACCCTTATTGATGATAGGTTAAGACAACCTTTATTGAAAGCTATCCTAGTGGTAGCTATGGAAAGCAGCCTTCAGGCTAAGTCTTGAAGGAGTGTAAAGCAGCTTGGTTTACCAGATCATAATTTCTTGAATGTCTAAATGAAAGGAGAACCACACAAGGTACATATTTATAAAATATATTAAACACTCTCTATTAATCTCTTTATGAGATTACAGAGCAAAGTAAACATTAAAAAGCAATAGAACTTCAGTAAATAGCACAATATACACTGGGCCCCGTGGGGGACTAAACCATATATTAAGAAAGTGGTATAAGAACCACGAATGGCATAGACACAAGGCCTAGAGCCTGTAGAATTGCTGGGACCACAAGGAACCACCCAAGGTAGTGACACAGGAGACCCATGGGGGACGCGTGCAGTGTGAGAACACAGGCGTGAGCGCCGTTAGCTTCTATGGGGAAAATCGCGGTTGGAATTTTAAAGATAAAGGACACTTAGGAGAGGACTTTGAGCAAACCCCTTTAGACTTCAGGGGTTCTGTGGCCAACACCCACGGGACCACTGGAGTTACCTCACCCAGGAAAGCCGGATGCATAGGTGTCAAATGGTGTCGGGAATCGTCGTTAATTTCAATGGCGATCTGCTGCAAAGTGCTGCTGCCGTGGAGAAGAAAAGTGTCCGTTGTGTTCCAAGCCTGGATCGAAGATGTGAAGAACCTGAAAGCAGAGGGGACAGAGTCTGGGTCACTTGCCAGTAACCAGGGGCTCAGTAGATGAATGCCCAACAATGTTGGGTGTTTCAGGTGCGAAGAGGTGAAGCTTGACTCTACAGCCACTGGGACCTGGAGATGGATTCGAGCTGTCCCACGAAGGATGTCTAGTGCTGCAGCGTCGGTGCTCGGATAGAACGCAACAAGCCTTGGCAACAGCAACCCATGCAGAAAGTGAAAAGATGCTTTGGTGTGGACCAGCAAGGTCCAGGGGACTCCCCAAGTGATGGAGAGTCAGGGCACGTCTGGAGCAACCAGGGAATCCCAAGGAAAGTTAAAGTTGCCTTCTCAGACTCAACGGACCAGGGATCACGAAGGTACCTCAAAAGAAAATTCCCACAGAATAATCGCGGAGTGTAGGCCGACAATCTTCGGTGAAAATGCTGCTTGTGGTCATGGCTACAGGTAACCCAATGCACAGCCTCAAGGATCGTCGAGAAGCTAATGCACTTGCCAATATGCACGGTGTCCAGGGGTTCTGGTTCCACGGTACCCACGAGGGCTATGGGTTTCGCTTTGCTGGGGACTCGGGTAAGCCTCTTAGAAGTCTGGAAACCCACCTCCTGTGTTGCAAATACTTTGGAGTCCGGCGGGAGCTTCGGAGATGCAAACTGGCCAGATGCGTCTTTGGTGCCTGCCA
Source organism: Lissotriton helveticus (assembly GCF_964261635.1). Lineage (NCBI taxonomy): Eukaryota > Metazoa > Chordata > Amphibia > Caudata > Salamandridae > Lissotriton > Lissotriton helveticus. The sequence continues at coordinate 94,464,060 of NC_136064.1, read as the reverse complement.
AGCAAGGGAGTAACTCATTTACTCCAAGGGAGATCCTTCAGTCATCTAGCGCCTTGTAGATCGTCGAAGTTCCAGGATTCAATATCAGAGTTTCGTCCAAGAGTAATCTAAAGTCCTGTTGCCAGAGGTTCCTATCTTATATCCAAGGAAGGGGTGGGACAAACTCTGGGGACCCACCTATGGGAGGGTTTGGAAAGAGGGGTGGCTACACCCATTTCCTTTGTCGAGTTTCGCTCCAGGGCAGGGGCTGGTAGCCCCTGCAACCAGTTTGAACTGGGCTATGCACAGGTACACTTTCAATGCTGACTTCAAAGCACTCTTGGAGAGCACCCACCCAGCCACAATACACTAAAGCCTGTCTGGGAGGTGGTGACATCTCCCTGTGACAGAAAACCTATTGTCCAGGCCTCCCCTGCCAGAGTTTCGTTCAGCAGCAGGAGGCCACATGTGTCTGTGGCATCCATTTCGTGATGCCAGGGTTCTTTTAAACTGGTACTGGGTGTACCGGTGTGGACATGTCTCACCCTCTAGAAAGGTGGAATCATACCCCTGCTGCCAGGACTGGGGGGGAGGGTATGATTCCAAAGTGTTTGACACCATTTACCGCGAGGTTATAATGCACTTCAGAGTATATGGTCTGGCTGCATCACAGAACAATCCCGGAGAATAGATTCCGAATGCTGCAGAGGGGCCCTGCTCATGAATGGGCACCCTCTCACACAAAACCCAGCACCCTGCCTTCAGGATTGATAAGGCCTGCCATAGGGGTGACTGATAGGTTTATATGTGCAGTGATATAAGGTAGATATAGTGAACCTATATCTAAGTAAGGGGTGCATACACCACCTTACACAGGCTGTTGTAGCAGACCCGTGGTGTCATTTTGGAAGGCTGCCCAGGGGTGGCATAATACATGCTGCAGCCCCTGGTAGGCCTTTGCAGTACCTTTGTCCTGGGTATGTAGGATACCATATACTAGGGACTTATAAGGGTACCCCAGTAACCAACTGGAGTGTACCTAAAGTACATGGAATCATTTTAGAAGAGAAAGCAGATAGGTTGGGGTCCTGGATAGCAGGTTCCCAGCCAGACTAAGTCAAAAGCCATCAAAACACCAAGAAAAACGTGGGGGCAACCATGCAGTCAGATTCCACCTTCCTACAGGATCCTTTAGAAAAGGTGCTTCGTAGATCTAGTTACAAGGAGTTTGCGCAGTTAAGGCAGGATCCAGTCAAACATGGCACATTATACTGGCAAGACGCTGTCTAGGCACCTTGAAGCCACCGATAACTGATGGAAAAGAAATCCACATCCCAGAAGGAAAGGATAGCTGTGTTCTGTAGGACCCAATATCTGCTGCTATTGGGTAGAGGGTGGGTGGTACCAGTGTCCACTCCACCTACGTCCCAAAGGGACACTGGGAGGGGCTTTTCCCAGAGGCGGGCACCTTTCAAATGGGCTTTCATGGCTAGGTACTCCCCTTAAAAGCAGGTGGTCGACCATCGCCTGCCTCTGTAACTGAACCCTCAAACACATGCTTGTCATCAAGCCCAGCTCATCATGGGTCTAGTGAACTGCTCTAGGCAATGTTTCTGATCAACCAATGCTTAAGAGACTACTTTAGGAAACTAGGAGCCAGAGGAAGAGGACCCTGGGTCAGGGGAGGGTGCACAGACCTCTGAGAAGGTGGTGGGGCCTCTGCCATTCCTGCCGCCTGGTATCTGGTACGTACACGTGGCTAAGGCCAGTCGAATGGCCCAATCAGAGCGTGGGGTTTGAATCAGGTGGAAGGGTACAGTGATCCACCGTGCCACAGGTAGGGGCATAGCTTCGAGGGGAGGGGGGAGTTGGGCCCCCTAATAAATGTATATTCTGGTAAATAGTTGGGTGCAGGTGCTTTCAGCTGGGCACAGTGAGGTGTGTGTCGATTCCAACAGGACTTTTTACATAAACAGACACACACACGCTCGCTCCCGTCGGTTTTGAAAGTCTTCAGAAATGTTGGTTATTTTCCATAATTGATTTCTGTCTTTTAGTGCCCCTACCAATCCACAATCCTCTCCCTTTTCTCTGCCTAAGCCCCTCTCATGCGCCCCGCTTGTCATATTTATTTATTTTTATTTATTTGATTTGTATAGCGCACTATAACCCAGAGGTCTCTAAGCGCTTTGAAAGGGTCCGCTAGGCGATTTGGAAGGATATAGCTGGATTCAAATTAAGGACGATCCCACGCTTGCTGAAAAAGCAACGTTTTTAATTTCTTCCGAAAAGACATTAGCTTAGTGTCTTTCCGCAGTTCCAGTGGCAGTTTATTCCACAGAGCTGGAAGAGTATTCGAAAAAGCACAACCTCCTACCGTAGTCAGTCTATAGCGTGGCTGGACAAGAAGGAAGGCTTCTGCAGATCTAAGCAACCTTCCCGGTCTATAGGGGAGTGTTGGACTTGGCCCGCAGGGCAGGTTCGCCCCTAAACTTTTTGCCTTATGTGTGACCCTGTGTCAGTGATTTTTGGGTCTCTGCGCACTTTCCCCTGGGTCCCAGAGTGAAAGTGCGTGCGTGTAGTATGGCTGGCCTGCCCTCCCATAGGAATGCATGGGGAATGTATGTGTCCCTGGTAGTTCCTGATGCGTGGGGTGTACAGGCTTGAGTCTGGTATGTGTGGACTCGTGAGAGTGAATGCTGCGCAACGGTGTATGCAGCATGTATGTGTCTAGTAGCGAAGCGCCATTTCTAGACATGGCTGTACGTGTGCTGTGAGGGTGCTGGCGTGTGATTGGCTGGAGCTGGCTGGCATGCCAGGCTCCAGGAAGTCTGGATGGGTCTGCCCGGTGGTGAGTGGGAGATTAGCATGAGTGATGTGTGGGAGGAGTGTACCTGTGTCCTGGATGGGCTGGGTTTTCCCCACACAATGCTGGCTCCGCCCCCCTGTGGTGTGTCTAACGACCCTAGCCTCCCCAGTGAATGAAATGGGTGGTTGGGCCATTAAGAGTGCTCCAAAGCCAGCTGAAACTGGTTTTCCCCCCACCCTGCACATTGTAACAAAGGAAGTTACAGTATAAGAAGGGGCTGTGTCCCCTTGGAAAAAAGTTCTCTTCCAGGATCCTGAGGGGGCTGTTGCTGCTGCTGGGCCAGAGGACCGCCACTTGGGGTGTCTCCCTGCCTGGAGACCCAGTGTGCTGGCTCTGGGCCCAGCCTTGCCCCCCCCTGCCTGCCTAGGAGGCCTTTTGCTGGGCTTGTTGGCCCCTAGCGCCTGGGAGCGCTTTGTTTGGGCCTCTAGCGCTTGAGAGCGCGTTATTTCGTCCTAGCGCTAGGAGCGCTTTATTGGTGAGAGCCGGTGCCCACCCGGCTTTTGCCCCGTTCTTTGCCGAGCTGGGAGCCCCCTGGCAGGTGCCCACCCTGCCAGGGTCATTGCCGCCCAAGCGAGTGCCACCTCGCTTTGAATTGTGAATTCCCGGGAGGCTACCCCGATTGCGGCGAGAAGTTCCTGCCTGCCCAGCAGCGCGACCCGGAGCCTGGGGGCTCGTCTGCAGGGCCGCGCTGCCATTGGCTGTCCCGCCAGCCTATTGAGTATCAGCCTGGCCGGAGGGTTGCCCGGCAACGGAAGGAGCGTCCTCGAGGACGTCGGAGAAATGGCGGCCTAATTGCGGCTGGGGCGCCGGCCGCACGTACTGCCCAGGAGGAAGAGGGACACCCGGACGACCCGGAAGTGCTGTTGGTCCCGCGGGGCTCCCGTGGCCTGGGAGAGCCCCGCCGACGGCCGAGGGTGCGTCGCCATCCAGGAGGAGGACGAGAGCCTACCCCGCCTCCTCCGGACCCAGCGTGTAGCTCGCTCCACACCGGAGCAACAGAGGAAGTCTGCACCAACCGCCGGAAGGAGCCCCCGCCTGAAGAAGTGTCGGTAAGTGAAGCCGGCTGGGCGGGAGCTCCAAGTCCAGGGCAGTTGGGAGAGAGGGGGACGTCGGGGCACATTGCTGGTGCCCGCCCCCCCCTCCAGTGTGCAGAGCCCCGGGGCTCCAACGCCCGGGGCATTTTTGTTGGTAGAGCCGGTTGAGGCTCTTGGTGCTGTTGCCCCTGCTCTGAGTCCCCCGTGAGGGACTCCAACCAAGCCCCCACCAGTACTGAGGAGCCCCGAGGCTCCTGGGGGCAATTTTGTATTTTGCGAGCCCAGAGACGGCTCGAGGAGGGGCAGTTCGTTGTCCGTGAGCCCGAGAGGCTCTGGGGGCATTTGTCTTTGTCCCGAGTCCCCCGAGAGGGACTCCAACGTGGCCATTGTTCTTTGAGCCCTGAGAGGCTCTCCTGTTGTGCCTGGGTCCCCCGTGAGGGACCCCCCCTGCCTAGTGAGGCAGAGTCCGTTGTCTGCGAGCCCAGAGAGGCTCTGGGAGTGCCATTCCCTCGTTCTGGAGCCCAGAGAGGCTCCAGCCCTTTTGCCTTGCGAGCCCTGAGAGAGGCTCGAGTGCCCCTTCGTGTCTGGAGCCCAGAGAGGTTCTGAGGGTGCCATTTTCTTGCCCAGAGCCCTGAGAGGCTCCAACGTTGCCCTAACTTCCCCTGCACCAGTTGCCCAGCACTTTGTGGGCAACTGCGACGTTTAGGACCCTGACACTTGGGACACAGGGCGTCCTAGCCCCAACAAGGCCAGAGGGCCTAGGGACAGTCACAGGTGGTGACTTACGTGAGTTTGGCGCAATTGTACTTTCTATACACCTCTGAATGGGTAGTTTATTCATCATGTGTTTCCTTCCCCTGCACCTCTGAATGTGTTTTTATGCGTCATGTGCCTTTACACCTCTGAATGAATGTTATGCATTGCATCATGTGTTTTCCTCTTACACCCCTACAGGTATTGTAATACATAGGTGGTTGTTTTCTCCCTAGTACAGGTGGTGCTAGTGAGGTCCTGTTACCAGTGATTACTGGTTGTGTGCTCTATTTTCATATTGTGTGCTACAGTGATTTTTATTTCTACAAAGTTCTAAAAGTGCTGATACCCCTGACAGTGGTCCAGGTGGCCCTGTCCTGTACAATATCCCTTGTAAATTCCGCCCGTGCCTGTTGGCACAGTGTAACAAGATGTGTGTTTTATCTGATGTTTATTTATTATAATACAACGGCTATTTTTATATAACCTTGTGTGGAGTTTCCTTTGTGGTGGGCCTTTGGTTGTTGTTGCTGGGGTGCGTGCGCAAATACTTAGCCTACATCGCCTCCAAGTTTAGCCTTGCTGCTCGCGCCACGTTACCTAGAGGGTGAGTAGGGGTTATCTTGGCGTGTAACTCCCTTGCCCTGACTTGGGTGTGGTGGTCTCTGACTGACTTTGGCGAAAGCCCTGGCCAGCCGGGGATCCCATTTCCAACAGGGAGCAAACGTGATTTCATATAGTTAGGGGCCCTGCCATAGAGCACCTTATGGACAATACACAGCCCCTTAAACATCAGCCTCTGCTTGACTGGCAGCCAATGTAGTTTGCGCAAGAGGGGGGATGCATGAGTATTCCTCGGTTTTTTGAAAATAAGTCTCGCGGCATCATTCATCACGATCTGCATTCTGTTTAGGAGTTTTTGTGGTAGTCCTATGTACAACGAATTGCCATAGTCCAACCTGGCTAAAATCAGAGCAGAAACCGCACTCCTCAGAGTAGAAAAGGACAGCAACAAGGAAACTTTCCTAAGTTGTCGAAGGAGACCAACACAGGTGCCCACCACAGCTGTAATTTGTTTTTTCATGGACAATTTACCGTCCACATGGATGCCCTGGCTCTTGACCACTGCCGCTGGTACCGGGGGCTTACCCAGCTCCCTGGGCCAGAATTGATCGCTCCATGGGTTGCCAGTGATGGTGATTGGCAACACCTTGGTTTTATCCGGATTGATCTTTAATGAGTTCCCGGACATCCAATTTGCTGTGCTTTTCAGAATATTTTGCAATCTCACGGAAACATCCTGACCATCATCCAATTGGATGATGAGTTGGGTGTCATCCGCGTAGTTATACACCTGGCAGTCCATTTGATTGAGCATTAGAATCAGAGGCTGTAGGTATATATTGAACATAAGGGGTGACAGAGCAGACCCTGCGGTACTCCGCAGGTGATCGATGTTACGGTGGAAAGTAGGTCACCTAGTTGCACTCTCTGCATCCTTCCTTGAAGGAAGGATGTGAACCATGCATGTGCTGTGCCCTGAATGCCGAAATCCCTCATCCGCGACAATAGTTGTTCATGACACACGGTATCAAATGCCGCGGAGAGGTCCAACAGCACCAGGGCACCCGGAGTTTTCTTATCTCCTCTGTTCCTTAGCTCATCTACGATTGACAGCATAACAAGCTCCGTGCTATGGTTCGCACGAAAACCTGCCTGATTCGGCTCCAGCAACATGTTGGTTTCCAGGTGTTCTGACAGAGTGGTGAGAACATGTTGCTCCAGTACTTTCGCCAGGAATGGCAGCTGGGATATTGGTCTGAAGTTTTTCAGACATTTCGCGTCCGCCCCTGTTTTCTTTAACAGGGGGATCAGCTGGGCCTCCTTAAAGGAGGCAGGCACCTTTCCTCCCTGTCGAGATAGATTTAGGAGGCTCAGCACATCCTCCTCTATGCCAGGTAGTGCCGTTTTAAACACTTCAGGTGGGCACGGATCCAATCTGGAACCCGACTTAACCCGCCCCATAAGAGTGGACAACCTCTCCTTTGTAATCAAGGGTAAGGTAGATAATGGGGTCATCACTAACGTTCTAACTGACATATCCGGCGGCGGACAATCTATCTTAGGGGTCGCCGCAATTTCAGAAACAATATCGGTAATTTTATTAGTAAAAAAATCCTGGAATTTTTGACAGTCTTCCAGAGTGAAATCCGACATCTGTTCCTTATTTTTTCTGAGCTCCGTGAGAACTCGGAAGACTTCTTTCTGGGGATTCGTTGCCGTTGTGATCCTTTCTTCAAAAAACTCGGACTTCCTGGCTATAATCGCTTGCTTATAGCCAGTAAGTGCCTGTATATATCTATGTCCAGAGGCAAGGTTGTAGTCCTTACGCCAGGCTCTCTCCAGTTTTCGGAGCACACGTTTTTTCTCTCTAAGTGGTTCATTATACCACGGGGCCACTCGTCCTCTATCCACTAGGTTCATCCTGCGGATTGGTGCCACTCGATCCACAACCTTCGAACTTTATATTGTTATAACATCTGAAGCTCTGCCCCCTCAATCTTACCAACCAAGCTCCGCCCCTGCCACAGAGAGGTGCACGTGCACCCAGCAGGTGGCGTGCCCCCACCAGACCCCTGGGAGGTCTCCAGGGACCCCGTCTGGTCTGGCACTTTGTGAGATCGGACGTCTCTAGATCTTGAAGCTGGCTCACACCCCCTTCTCCAGAACCCTCCAGCAAGGGTGGGGCGGCTGTAGTTCTTCGAACAGAGAGGTGATTTCTCAGCAACAAGGGAACCCGTCTTTATTCCACCCTAACAAACCTTGTGCTCACAGACTCGGCTCTGGAGGGGTTTCATCCCCACCCTGACTGTTCCTTCTCAGTCTCTGGGCAGCCCTCGTCCTGCCGGACGGTGCCCCACAAGGGTCGCACATGCGCCCTGCCGGAAGGTGCCCCACAAGGGTCACACCTGCGCCCTGCCGGACGGTGCCCCACAAGGGTCGCACCTGCGCCCTGCCGGACGGTGCCCCACAAGGGTCGCACCTGCGCCCTGCCGGACGGTGCCCCACAAGGGTCACACCTGCGCCCTGCCGGACGGTGCCCCACAAGGGTCGCACCTGCACCCTGCCGGACGGTGTCCCACAAGGGTCACACCTGCGCCCTGCCGGACGGTGCCCCACAAGGGTCGAACCTGCGCCCTGCCGGACGGTGTCCCACACGGGTCAGACCTGCGCCCTGCCGGATGGTGTCCCACAAGGGTCACACCTGCGCCCTGCCGGACGGTGCCCTACAAGGGTCACACCTGTGCCCTGCCGGACGGTGTCCCACAAGGGTCACACCTGCACCCTGCCAGACGGTGCCCCACAATGGTCACACCTGCGCCCTGCCGGACGGTGCCCCACAAGGATCACACCTGCGCCCTGCCGGACGGTGCCCAACAAGGGTCGCACCTGTGCCCTGCCGGACGGTGCCCCACAAGGGTCACACCTGCGCCCTGCCGGACGTTGTCCCACAAGGGTCGCACCTGTGCCCTGCCGGACGGTGCCCCACAAGGGTCACACCTGCGCCCTGCCAGGCGGTGCCCCACAAGGGTCACACCTGCGCCCTACCGGACGGTGTCCCACAAGAGTCACACCTGCGCCCTGCCGGACGGTGTCCCACAAGGGTCACACCTGCGCCCTGCCGGATGGCGCATACAAGGGGCACACCTGCGCCCTGCCAGACGGTGTCCCACAAGGTCACACCTGCGCCCTGCCGGACGGTGTCCCACAAGGGTCACACCTGCGCCCTGCTGGACGGTGCCCCACAAGGGTCACACCTGGCCTCCTGCTCTTCACCGCCTCTCTTCCCAGACTCATCACTTCTTTCAACTCATTCCATCATCTACAGAGGGTAACTCATTCTGTCTCTCAGTTCCTTTCACTCCTCACACCCAGACTCACATCTCCGGGCTCGTGGCACCCCGCTACCGGAGGGCAGTCCACCTCTTCTAGGCAGAAGGTTTCCATAACAGAAATAAACTATTTTCCTGCTACCTCTGCACCTACTTCCTCCTCAACCCCTTCTGTGCTCCTCAAACGCCAGGGGCGACAGTTTCCACTTGAAATCTTGGGGTACATGAACCCATCCACGCGCACAGACAGGTCATTAGAAACACTGCCACAGCGGCCGGAGCACAGGCATTGTGATGCCAAAGGGGGTGGTGATGGACGGAGAGTTTCAGCAAATCAAGCACTCACCCCGTGTCACAGATCTGGGTTTAATCCATCATCGTTCTTTAGCTCACTCCGCCACCCCAGTTCAGACATAGCCATATGCAAATCCGTCTGACCCTGTGCCTCGTGGGAACAGTCCGGCCCGAACGGCCAAGCCAGGTCTTCCCTGGACCGGAATCAAGCATCCTGGGACCGGTTTCTGGCCATCAGCCGACCTCTCAAACCTGCCACCACGTCAGACGCTTGGCATCCAAAACAGACTTCAGTACAGCTACAGTGAACTTTAGGGGCATAACAGCTTCCTCCCACCCCCTTTGAGCCAAGAGGCGCTATGTTCCTACTCACTCTGCCAGCCCAAACCTGGCACCCCGGGCCCTTCATGTGTGCCTCCGGGCTCCGCCCCTCCAGTCACCTCTGAACCTGCTACCCTCAAACCCCGGTGTTGAAAACTGCTCTCAGGGAAGGCCTCCCCCAGCAGGAACCGTCTTCGACTCCTTGGCATCTTCGGTGACGGACCGCTTTCTATATATACAGCATTGAAACAAATTGGTTGGACAGCGGACGGGCTCTTTATCGTCCTGATCCTTGGACTTTTTCGGTGGGACGCCAGAATTGACCCTGAGGGCTCCCCTATTGTGTATTTACACCTGCCCTATTCTATCGTCATTGGGGCCGTGCGCTTTCTATTCCTGGTAGTGTTTGATTCACACTTCATGAACAAACATCAGGACGTTCATGACCTGTGGCTCGTGACCTATGCCCTTTGTCTATTCATTTGGATTCTAAGTCAGGTTACTCCGTCATTCTTGGAGTGTACCCCCTCATAACCAATTACTTGAATTTTGGACCGGGGATCCTTATATCCAGAACAGGAAACCCCTATATGGAACCTATGATTTATTTATTTGCGCCCTGACGAAGGACCTTAGGACCATTAAGTTCCTTTTCCGAAACGCGCGTCGGCGCTTCTGTTTGCTTTTTCTTATATTTTTGTATTATTGATTGAAATTGATTGTCATTTACCATATACCTTTTGAACCTTGTATGTAGTGGGTTTGTGATTGTGTTGTAACGGTTTGTGCAGATGGATTGTTTGAATGGTTCTGACTGACTGAGTTTGCCTGGTTGTGTTCATGATTTATGGGAGTCCTCTTTTTTATGTGTATATAGTATAAATATGTATATATAGATAATTTGCTGTGTACTGTGGTCACGAATATGAATGTATACTGCTATTATGTTTCAAAATACTATAAAAATATGTAAATAAAAAGGAATAATATTTTTTGAATAGCTTTTGCTTGTGGGACAATGTTTCTTTATATATGTATCTAGGATGTACCACCTAGTTGTGAATATTATTAAGTGAGTGGGCTTGTTCTTGATTTTGTCTATTTTTCCCTGCCCCCCCCCCCCTCACTTTATCAGTTTTTCAGGGACCCTCTGTTGTTACTATTGAAGGAACCGTCTTCAATCTCCTGTCAGCTTCTAACCTCGCCCTCTGGGTCTGTGTGCATGCACACACGAGAAACATCTGTACTGGTTAGCACTCACTACCCACCCCAGTGCCTCGCCGGGTTCTGACCCCAAACCTGCTAATGTCCCCGCGTGCCATCTGAGGCTACAACTATGTGCAGCATTCCTTCTTCAAATGCTTTGCTGAGCACCAATAAATAAAAACAAATGAATTCCTGAAAATCGGGGTCAGCCTGTCCTCCATGAAGCGCAGGGATTAAGTAAGCGAATAAGGTGGCAAACAGAAAAGCATAGGCAAAAGCAATAGTTCTGGCTTGCATATCGAGTCTTCATTAAAGCACGTAAAAGGAGTGTGCTGTAGTGAAAAATTAAACACAAATAAGCACTTTCTTTATAAATGGCATTTATAATTAATGTGTGATGAATCCTGTAGCACTTTGAAGATGTAAAATAGGCCCTCGTGTATTGCAAGCACTGCGGCAGAAGAGTGCACCAAACAGCCAATAGCATGAGGTGAGAGGGTCACACCTCTGGGGGTGGAGCCAAGGCCACCTCTCTGTATATTTTAATACATTCCGACCTAAGGGTCAGGCAGGCACCATGTCGACCAGGCTTTCGCCGCCTTATAACATCAACTGTTTTTGTGCACCAAAGTCAAAATTGAAAACTTAAAAAAATATAATAATAAGGCTCGCTGTGGATGTTAACAATCGCAGACTGATTCACGGAGTCGGTGCAGGAACGGGGCCTTGGGCCCTGGCTGGAATGTGACATGCACAGAAACGGGGCCACAGAATGTTACACGCGTAGAAATGCGGCCATAGTCCCTGGCTGGAATGTTACATGCATAGAAACGCAGCCATGGGCCCTGGCTGGAATGTTACACGCGTAGAAATGCGGCCATAGTCCCTGGCTGGAATGTTACATGCGTAGAAACGCAGCCATGGGCCCTGGCTGGAATGTTGCATGCGCAGAGACGCGGTCATGGGCCCTGTATGGTATGTTACAGGCGAAGAAACCTTCCATAGGCCCCGGCTGGAATGTTACATGGCCAGAAACGCGGTCATGGGTCCCGACCGGAATGTTACACACACAGAAACGGGGCCCTGGCTTCAGATTTGCTGCATTCAGGGGGTTAACAAAGGCCCCGCAGGCTTCACGGTGCACTGGCCCCCAGGCTTAACCATACTGGAGGGGGCCCCTTCAGTCCCTACTGATCTGAGTGTGGGGGCCCCTTCAGCATATCTTGCAGGGGGACCCTCACGTTTAGTTACGCCATTGGCTGCATTGGAATGAATTTATTAACTGTTCAATGAATTAAAATCATTACAGTCAGAAAGAATAAAACTGGTCAGTAAAACAATGATCACATTAAAACTATAAAGCCTGCTGGTTAAAATGTTTTTTGTTCAAGTAATATATCCCCTCTCGACTGCACCCACTCGGACCGTCAGCCAGGGCCGGACTGGCTACCGGGCACTTGTGTGTGCTGCCGAGCTGGGGGCTAATTTCTCTGTGGTGGGGACCTGGGTGCGCATTGAAATAAAAAAAGCAAAACGAATTTCGTTTTTCACACGCAAGTCCCTATGAACGAAATCAGCCCCCAGCTGGGCAGCACACACAACTGCCCGGTAGCCCCGGGTCTTTGTCATAAGTCTTTGCATCAAGTTTCTTAGACATCTTCATAGGCCTTGGTGGTTTTCTCATTCAGTAGTCTGTGGATAGTTCTCCGTGTCCCTTCCGTTTCAAGCCCTTGGTGTGGTGTGATTTCTGCAGGGCGGGTGCATAGAATCATGGCTCATTTGAGGGGAGGCTTGCATTCCCAACCGCAGGGCTACCGGCGGGTTTGCAGACGTGTCTTGCAACAGGGGGGGTGAACACGTGCCGGAGGTTCGGGGTACCCCTCTAGCAGGGCGCCCCAGCCTGGAACACACACATACAATGTAATAAAAGGCAGCAACAAGTGCCCATTGGAGGGGGGGGGGGGCTTTATTTAACGGGGCCGAAAAGAAACAGGTTTTTTTTGCATTGTGGAAACATACATTCTCCGTGGTGAATATAAAAAAACGTTGCAATGTTTCCCTTAATAGAGTGTTCAAGAAGTCCTGCAGTGTATACCTGGATTCTTGGGTACCTTTAAAGAGTTCGAGCTCTGCGGTGCTGCTCACGCGGGGTTCACTCCACAGGAGCCTCGCCGGCGCTTTGAGGCAGGACGCGCTTAGAAGCCCGTGAGGGGAACCGGTCCGACGAGACGTGTTCGGGCTTGAAACGGCGCCGGCGGGGCACACCTCGCGAGAAGGGGCGGCTCAGAAGCAGGCGAAACATGTCAACGGTTCCACTCACCTATCCTTTATGTTTGTTTATTGTTTGCAGTTTTTTATAGCGCGAACTCGACCGAAGGTATCGGAGCGCTTTGCATATGGAGCACCAGCTGGGCTACAGACCGACACATTTGGGGAGAGAAGTGATGTGCCCAGGATCACGGGATATTTGAGCCTGTCTCTGATCCGGTCTTTAGCGCCCCCTGCAGCGCGGGCATCAGCTCTCTTGGGCTCGAAGCGCCCTCGGGGGTCTGCCACGGTGCAAGCTTGACATTAAAATATGTTTATTTATTTATCTTCTCGATGGTGGCAGAAGGAAATAAAGACACAGGCCTCTTAAAAGAAAGAAAACAGACTGCGTCGAGCCCTGGGCCTCTTTTCATCTGGGTAACGCGACCCCCTATCTTTAAGAGCAATGCCACCTGGGCCTGGGGCAGAAAGGGCGGGCCACAGCCCCCAACATTCAGGAGTCAAACAGAGGAGCCCGGGGGTGGGGTTCAGAACCCCCATTACATGTCAGGGGTGGGCTGCGGTCTGGTTCCCGGTGCCTCGTACCTCCCTCATCTGTGACACCTTTAGCCAGCCGTAACTTTAGCCGACAAAGCTGGTTTTAAGGCAGTAGGATAACCGGAACTACAAGTACCAGAATGCACCGTGCTTCACAGAGCATGGGCTGGCTGAAGACCACTCGCCAGACTCGCACATGAAGCCTGGCTCGGCTCGGCTCGAAGTGCAGTTGTAACCGCGAGATCACACCGAGCCGAGCTTTTCTGTGGCGTCTGCCTCCCTCAACCCGCGGTTTGGTGTTGTGGCGTTGTGGTCTGAGCTGCCAGGTTCGAATCTCGGCGTCCGCTCAACATCATGTGATTCTGTGCAAATCACTTCATCTCCCCATGGCTGTAAGCAATGCAGGGATAGTTGTGTAAGGCACTGATACCCACGTAAAGCGCTCAATACCTGGGGTCCAGGTTGTGCTGGGTTTTTTTTAAATGCAGAAGAGAATGCACTGAGGTTAAAAAAACAGAAACCTACTTACTGGCTGTTTGTACAGAGTGAAACCAGAAAACCTGGACAGACACCTGCTTCCTTGCTTAAATTGTGTAATTCTAGGCATTTTTTTTTTACCAAATCCCTTTTTTGTTCGTTCTCACGCACGAAAGCCCCTGCGAATATGTGAGTTCAGACTAGCATTTGTAGAAACCTATTACTTTTAATAAATGCTTCTCAGATCAGCCCTATAACGTGCCCTGTTGATGTCAGATCGTCCACGCGTTACAGAAATACATTTTTGTGAACTTTGAAGACTCGTCATCATATTTGCCGTGGTTTGTTGTATTTGTACTCGTGGTTTATGGTGGGGTGTACATATTTTCAGGGCTCGGCTCGTGCACGGCTCTAAGATCCGAGCCAGGCCCTGGGCTCGGCTCGCCCTGTTCATTTGTTGGCTGTCCACCTCTATTCTGCACACACATTGTTTCAGAAAGAGGCACAGCGCCTCTTCAGCGGCAGTAGGCGCTATATGAATACAATGTAAATGAACATTTGGTGTTTGGCAGCGAGGCATGCCTCACCCCCCCCCCCCTCTCTCAGGCCAGCCCTCCCCACCCCCACGAGTGAGTGGAGTGGGAGGGACAGACATGATTGTTGAGAGACAGGAGCGAAGTGACGCGCGCCTGTCAGATGTTTCCGCCTGGGCCTGGAAGTCAGACTTGACCCTCCTGGAGGGGGGCGGGGGTGCTCTCACCGGGGGGGGGGGGGGGGGCAGGGGGACCCTGAATACACACAGGTGAAAGCACAGGACACGTACACCGAGCTGTTTTCTCACTTTGCTGGCACCTAAACGTGCCATGTTGCCCCCCCATGGGCATGTGTCACTGTGCCGGGTGGGGGGAGGGGGAGACCACCCAAGGCGCTAGCCTGCTGTGAAGAGCAGATGGCCCCTCCGAGTTACCTCTCTCCCCTCACCTCCATTACCTCCCCCTTTCTTCTGTTACCTCCCACCCCCATCATTACTTCTCCCCCACCCCCCTCTCACCCTAGTTCACCCCCATGCTATCCCTCCAGCGCCTGGCCACCCTTCCCTCCACCTCTCTTACTCCTGATAACTCCGCCTCCTCGTGACGTGTCCCCTCTCCTCAGCTCTCTCTCTGCCCACTCCTGCCCTTTCCTGCCCCCACACCCTTGCCATCTCCTCTCTTTATCAGTTCATCATCACCTCCTGCCCTCCTCCTCACTGGCACACTCGCGTATCTTTACCCCTGCCCTCCCTTACCACCCCCACTCCTTTACCCATGTGTCTCCCCCTCAGGTCTCGCATCACTGCCCGTCTCTCATACCTCTCCCCCGCCCCCCCCTTATTACCTCTCTCTCCACTGCCCCATGCTCTGCCCTCTAATCTGCCCCGCAGTTCTCCCACTCCCGTCATTTCTCCCCGCTCTCCTCTCACACCCCTCACTTCAGCCCCTCGGCTCTCTCTAATCTGCCCAGCAATCTTACTCCTGTAACTTCTTCTCTCCCCCTCTTACCTCTCCCCCTCCTCTCTCCACCTTACCTCTCACCCACCTCCTTACCTCTCTCCCCCTCCTCTCTCCCCTCTTACCTCACTCTCTCCTCCTCTCCCCCTCCTCTCCCCCTCTTACCTCTCCCCCTCCTCTCTCCCCCTCCTCTCTCCCCTCTTACCTCACTCTCTCCTCCTCTCCCCCTCCTCTCCCCCTCTTACCTCTCCCCCTCCTCTCTCCCCCTCCTCTCTCCCCTCTTACCTCACTCTCTCCTCCTCTCCCCCTCCTCTCCCCCTCTTACCTCTCCCCCTCCTCTCTCCCCTCTTACCTCTCTCCCCCTCCTCTCTCCCCTCTTACCTCTCTCCCCCTCCTCTCTCCCCTCTTACCTCACTCTCTCCTCCTCTCCCCCTCCTCTCCCCCTCTTACCTCTCCCCCTCCTCTCTCCCCCTCCTCTCTCCCCTCTTACCTCACTCTCTCCTCCTCTCCCCCTCCTCTCTCCCCTCTTACCTCTCTCTTCCTCCTCTCCCCCTCCTCTCTCCCCTCTTACCTCTCTCCCCCTCCTCTCTCCCCTCTTACCTCTCTTCCTCCTCTCCCCCTCCTCTCTCCCATCTTACCTCTCTCTTCCTCCTCTCCCCTCTTACCTCTCCCCCCTCCTCTCTCCCTCTTACCCCTCTCCCCCTTACCTCTCTCCCCCTCTCCGCCGGGCGCTGTGGGGGGGCGGGGGCCCCGGGTTCCGGCCGTAGGACATGGACGAGGACACGTTGACGGTGAACATCCTGCAGGGTCCGGTGCTCTCGCCTCCCCCTCTCTCGCCTCTGCCGGAGAGGAGCGGCGCCTCTCCCTCCCTCGCCTCCTCCTCCACCCCCACCCCCTCCACAAATTCAAACTCAAAGGCGCCTCAGAGCTGCACCATGATCTTCTAAAGTCATATTCCGGGCTCAGGGAATTATGCGGCAGAAGAGGCCAACATTATGCATCAGGGTCGAGTCAATTATGCGGCAACAAAAGGCAAATTATGCGGCACATTTTTGGGATAGTATTACTTCATTATTTTGTCATTGTTAAACTTGTTAAACTGTTTGGGCATTAGTTGCAACGCATTAGTACCAGTTTAGCACCAAACACAGCAAAAAAGCAACAGAAAGTCATCCTTTGCAAAGGACAACACGCGTTGCTGCTTTTTAGGTCTCGCTACAAACAGCGCGCGAAAGCGCGCTCTCGCTGAGAGCCTATAGCTGTCGGTTCAGCCGACTTCAGCCGACAAGGACTGGAGACAGGAGATGGCCACACGCACATTAAGAAGCATGGCAGAGTCGGATTCCGATGCGCGGCTTGGGATTGGGTCACGCGCGTCGGACTCCGACTCTGCCATGCGCCTTGGGATTGAGTCGCGCGCGTGAGCTTCTACCGTAGACAGCTCACGTCGCGAGCCTCGTATGTTTCAGTTTCGTTTTACGTGTGGCCGGTGGAGAGGAGCTAAGCGGCGGCAGCCGCGGAGGCATTGCTAAGCGCAGGGGGGAGACAGCGTCCCGGATACCAGCACGTCGGAGCCCAGGTAAAGTCTGCGCTATATAAAAGACTGGCCCGTTGCTCGTTCGGTTCATGTTTGTTTTTGAAAAGGAAAGCTAGAAGCTGGTTTTGCCCCTCAGGAGAGACGACGACAGGCCAGACACCTGAGTACTGTGTGCGTTTCTCCCCTGTGCCAGATTCCAACTTGTAATAGAGAGCCCTGGCATCGCATGACCTTTGTGTGATGCGCGAGGGTAAAAACATTAAGTGTGGGAACTCACCCCTGATTGGTTCATTGAGGTTTTAACGAGGTCTGCTGAGAAGATTGTTCACAAATCAAGAAATGTTTAGTGAGTGAGCCATTTAGTGATACGAGAGCGAATCATTTCTACTCTCTTGCTACTAGCAAACCCTGCCAACATATTTTTTGTACCCCTCTGACTGACGTATCTGACAGCTGACCTGAGTATGTGCTTTGGTGGATGATTGTTCATGTTTTTAATGTGATTATGTAATTGCTCCGGCATCAACTTTGAAAACAAGCATTTGCAATGCAATAGGTCTCGCATTTACGTGAGTTTACACTATTAGCATTGTAAATTACAATGCCTTTTATTTATGTTTTAAAAACAAAAACAAAAATAAAAGGCATTGTCATTTACAATGTCAATAGCTCAAACTCGTGTAAATGCGAGACTTATTGCATTGTAAATGCTTGTTTTTTTAGCAACTTTTGAAGTTTGAGTTAAAAAAAAATTTTTTAAATCAAAATCTGCAGATTATGCAGTAGATGATGGATTATGGGGGAAATGCGGCGAATTAATAATTATTAGAAAATCGGTGTGGTCGCATAATCTCGTAATTCCAATGGCCCTGGTTACATGTACATGCCACTAGCGCGACACCACCTCTATTTTTTTTTTGTCAAAAGTATTTTTATTGACAGTTTAATAAAAAACAGTAGACATAAACATGCGACAATCCCGCATTTCATCCCACACAGGGGGTAGCCAAAGCAGTTGCCTTAAGACAGCACGACAGACTGGGGATGGGTCCCTGCAATCAAGCCTCTTACACTTACACTTAGCAAAGTGTCCTAGGAAGTGCTAATCGACCAACGTGTGAACCATCGGACGGTATGTAAAGGAGGAAGAGGCCAGCTAAGAGTCTCGGTTGTACAGAGTCATAACCATGCGTTCAAACAACTAATCCTCCTGGAATGTGGATCACAAACAGCTTGCAATAGTGCTAATAGCCCCTTCTGCAGGTATGTGGCTGAGCGTGCATGACTATAAGTGAGCATTAAGAGAGATGTCAAATTCAAACAAAGAAACAAACATTATCCCCCCCCATCCCCTCTCCCTACCCTCCACCCCACTCCCCAGTGGTGGTAGCATTAATCCCAGGACAGGGAACCAAATGCGCAGCGGCAGGGAATCAGAGTTGAAACAAGTGGAGAGCTCGAACACTAGGCGGACAGACCGCGGATGACAGGCCCTTGGAGAGGAAAGCAACCAGCGGGCTCCAGCGAAATTAAAAATTCTTAAAATCATCTAGAAAGATATCTGCCATCCTTTCCATACTGAGCAACTTCCAAAGCCTCGAGTGCCATAAAGAGGAGGCCGGAGCCTCTTACTTCTTCCACGCCGCAGCGAGAGTAATTTTGGCAGCGCCAATGCTGAGCCACATGATCCTCTTGTCCGCCCTGGTCTGGTGTTCGAGGTCAGGATCACGGAGACCCAACAGCGTGGAGGCCATCAAAGTAGGAATAGGGTATCCCAGTATTTCCTTAATTTGGGCTAGAATTTCCTCCCAGAACGGCCGGATAATGGGACAGTCCCACCAAATGTGCTGGAAGTCCCCTAAGAACCCACATCCCCTCCAACATCTGTCGGAGGTGCCCGGGAAAATCAGTTTCAGCTTGGCGGGGTATAGGTACCAGTCCATCATGGTCTTCATATGTGCCTCCCTAAGTTCCACTGAGTGATTAAACTTGGCAATATCGGACCAAAGGTGTGTCCACTCGGCATCGGAGATGCCCTGTTGGAGGATCCCTTCCCACATATTCATATACCGGGGCCTAGGAGAAACTGCAGTGGTAAGAAGGAGCCCATAGATGAAAGTGATGGCACCCTTCATAGAAGAAGTCCTGGTTAAGAAGGCCTCAAATTTCGTGAGGGGACGAGTGGCCGCCTCCCTTACCTGAGGGGAGAGCGCCCAGTGCATCAGTTGAGCATGATGATATAGCTCACATTCCAACACCCCATAGTCCCTCCTACAGTTTTCAAAGGTGAGCGGGTCAAAATTGTGGAATAGGTGAGTAAGTGCTAGGTAACCTCCTTCCTTCCAGGCCCTGAAGGGGCCCTCGAGTGATGCGGGGGGGAAGGCGGGGTTGAAGTGTATAGGCGTGAAGGGGGAGGGGAAGGTGGTCCAACTGTCATCCTTAGAGATAGAGTCCCAAACCTTCAGGGTGGTGCTAGTGGGGGTACTGACATATGCATTCTAAGGTCTATCGCACTTGGGCCTCCACACCAAGTCCCAAATCGTTCTCCCAGCCACGCTCCTATCCATATGAAGCCAGTGTTTTTCTGATTCTGGTTGCGACCACGCAACTAGAATACGGAGTTGTGCAGCTTTGTAATACAAATGAATGTCAGGTAGCCCCACACCCCCCTCCTTCCTTGGTTTGCGTAAGACGGCGAAGGAGAAGCGCGCCCGGCCTCCCTGCCAGACGAAACGCAGCATCATGGACTTCACTCGCCTGAAGAATTCTCTGTCAAGATTTATAGGAAGGGCCTGGAACAGGTATAAAAGCTTGGGTAGAGGGTCATTTAAATCGCGTGGATCCTCCCAAGCCCGGAAATGAACATGGGTTTCCATCGGGCCAGGTCGGACTGGATCCTAGCAAGGAGTGGAGGGAAGTTAGCAGAGTACAGTTTCCCCAGCGTGGGGGTCAGGTGGATCCCCAGGTATTGAATAGAGGAATCTGTCCACGGCAGAGGGGTTAACGACTGAAGATGGGGAAGCTCCGACTGGGGAATCAAGGATATAAGATTTGTCATAGTTAATTTTGAACCCCGCCACCGCTTCGTAGCGCTCCAACGTGGCTTGCATATAGGGAAGAGAGTGGGCCGGCTCAGAGAGGGAGAGGAGTACATCGTCTGCAAAGAGAGTAATCTTGTGGGACTCCCCAGCGAAAGGAAGTCCCCGGATGTCAGGGTTGGCTTTCACTGCTATTGCCAGTGGTTCAATGCTAAGGGCAAAAATCAGCGGGGACAGAGGACATCCCTGCCTCGTGCCCCTGGAATGCACCTCTATTGTTTTATGGAATATTCTAGGGTGACCAGAAATTCAGGGCAGGCCTCTAAACATGCGGCACAAAGGGTCAAATTCAGGACAAAAGGTTAATTTTATGGACACATCCAAAAAGAGGTCATCCCCCAAAACTTTATCTGTGCATTTATTTGCCTTTTTTTTATATTGCCTTGTTTATTCACTGTCCTCTGTGTGTAATTGCCAGGGGCACAGCTTCGGGGGTTGGGAGGTGTTTGGGGGTCTTACACCCCCAATGTATCCTATAGTAAATAGTTGTGTACAGATGCTTTAAGTCGGTATGGTAAGGAGGTGTTTGTCGGATTTCACTTGAGATTTTTACATACACATGCAGACAAAGACACACACACTCAACTCTCTTTTAACGGTCTTAAAAATGGTTATTTTCAAAATATTGTGTTTTTTAAGTACCCCTCTCAATCTGCACTCCTCTCCCTTCCTACTGCTTCTTAAGGCCCCTCCTGCCCGGCTTCTCATATAGTTTATTTTTAACAAGTGTGATTGTTGGGAAATCTTAGCTTACACTTCTGCCCCCCACCCTCCACACCACCCATCTTACTGCGCAGGCTACGCCCCCGGTGATTGCCTCTAGTTATGCTATATTCCGGGGGTGCATTATGCCGTTCAATAGTAAATTCATGGGGTGCCAAAGGCCTCTCCCCTACCGAAATCTACCCAATTTTTCTCTGGAGAAAGCAACGTCAACATTTTGATTATGTTTCTAAACATCTTAAAACCCACGTAAAACTGTTTAGGAAACAATTAGGTTTGTTCAGGTCGAACAAAAGCCTCCATTAAAAAAATGAATGAGGCAGAGCAGATGGTGCGGGCATCAGTCTCACACCTAATGTCAGGGTGTGAGGTACCCACAACTTGTCTGTAGTCTCACAGCTCCAATAAGGCCTGGTAGCTACATTAGAGTGTGTGGGACTCTACTTTTATCTCTGAACTGAGATCCCAGAACGCCCAGGGCCGGTTCTAGGACTTTTAGGGCAGCGGCAGTCTGGGAACTGTGAGGACCTTCTAATCTGCATACAATGTTACATGAAGTGACATCACAGGAAATTACATCACAAGGAAGTGCCATCAATTGGCTACTGTTGAAGCGACTTTGCCAGAAGTAACTTTCCTGGTGCAGATAACAATCAAACAATAAAAACATAAATAATAAAACTAATAAATTCCCTAATTTAAAGTTCTATTAAGTGGAAATACATTATGTAAGTCACACTGCGTGAAAAGGCTTGGCCTAAATGTCTCCAAAACTGATATCTTTAATCACATTGTAACAAATTGGTTCCAGATTAGTGCATTATGTATGTATGGGGTATGTATAGAGCACAAACCTAGCCGAAAGGGAACGTATAGCACTTTAGGATAACATTCACTACTTCCACTCCAGCCTAAGCGTCAGAAGAGACAGCGTTGGACTATGGAGGGATCAGAATTACTATTCTCACTCCATTCTAAGCAATTGGTGAAACTATTGGACTGTGGAATGATTAGATTTACTATTTGCACTCCAACTTATGCAGCAGTAAGGAAAATGTTGCTGTTATGAGGTTAGGTTTACTATTCCCGCTACTTCATATGCATCAGGAATGAAAGTGTTGGTCTTTGGAGGGGTGAATGTTATCCTAAAGTGCTATACGTTCCCTACTGTGTTTTAAGTTGAAATGGGAGTGGTGAATGTTATTTTTCAAAATAAAAAATGTTTTGACATATTTGTTTTTTAATTTGAAATGTTAATGCTATTTTATCTTTAATAAAGGGCTTGGTCGCTCCACCCTCTGCTGCCGCTCCTGCCTGCCTGCCGCCTCCTGACCTCGCTCTCCGCTGCTCCTTCCCGCCGACTCCGCTGAGCGCCGCTAAATTTCCCGCCGCTGCCTCCCTGCGGCCCCGCCCCCCGTGATCCCATTTGCCGCCCCGCTCCCGCCACCCAGCTGCTCCTCCTCCCGGCTCCTTACTTATGACGCCCCCTGAGCGACCGCGCAGCGGACGCGCGCAGCTGGAGCACCGACGGAGCGCCGAAGGTGCGCCAAAGGTAAGCCCGTCTGCGCCCCTCTGCGCCTGGACCGCGCCCAGTGCCAGGACCCCTGGCCCCCGACGACGCCGGCCCACACGACGGACCTACGACGCCGCAACTCTCAACGCACTCAATGCCGGCCGGAACCACGCCTGCTGCCGAGCCACCCCGAGACGCACCCACGGACCCTTCACCTGCCTCACCTGCAAATTCACCTGCCTCCGGACCTGACCACACCCGCCAAGCAAAGCACCAGCAGCAACCACCTCAAGTGCATCCTGATCAACACCCGCTCCGTCCACAGACACGCCGTGGAACTCTGGAACCTCCTCGACGCTACATCACCGGACGTCGCCTTCCTCACGGAAACCTGGATGAACGCCTACTCTGCACCCGACATCACCATCGCCATCCCGGACGGGTACAAGATCATCAGACGGGACCGCGTCAACCAGACCGGCGGAGGCATCGCCATCGTCCACAGAAACACCATCCGCATCACGACCGACTCCAACGACACCTTCGCTGCAGCCGAACATCTCCACTTCCAGATTCACACCGACCCAAAGACGACCCTCAGAGGCACCC
Organism: Lissotriton helveticus; assembly: GCF_964261635.1. Taxonomy (NCBI): domain Eukaryota; kingdom Metazoa; phylum Chordata; class Amphibia; order Caudata; family Salamandridae; genus Lissotriton; species Lissotriton helveticus. The sequence continues at coordinate 94,441,459 of NC_136064.1, read as the reverse complement.
TCGTCTACAGACCCCCGGGACCACGCACACAATTCAGCGAAGACATCATAGACTTCATCAGCCCGCACGCCCTCCCCTGCGCTGACTACATCCTCCTCGGAGACCTCAACTTTCACCTTGAGAACAACAAGGACCGCAACACCGTCGCCCTGCTGGACAACCTCGCCAACCTCGGACTCAAGCAACTGGTCAACACTCCCACCCACTACGCCGGCCACACGCTTGATCCCGTCTTCTCATCCAGCAAGCACATCACCTTCAGCCACTCCACCGGACTCCACTGGACCGACCACAGCTGCGTCCACTTCAGCTTCAGAAGAACCACGACCCACCACCACCCGCTTCAGATTCCCCACAGAAGCTGGAGTAAGATCACCTGCGAGCAGATCACAACCTCTCTCAGCCAGAACCCACCCGCCAGCACAACGGACCCCAACGAAGCAGCCCGGGACTTCACACAGTGGCTGACCGCCTGCGCTGACGACCTCGCACCACTGAAGAACCCTCCCAGCAGACCCAGAAGCAAGAAGGCATCCTGGTTCACCGACGAACTCAAGGACGCCAAGAAGACCTGCCGCACCCTCGAGAAAGCCTGGCTCCTCGACCGGACCACCGACAACATGACCGCCCTCAAACACGCTACCCGCAAGCACCACCAGCTTATCCGCACCACCAAGAAGAAATCCCTGAAGGAACGACTGGACAACAACACCCACGACAGCAAGGACCTCTTCAGCATCGTCAAGGAGTTCTCCAACCCCAGCACCGGCAACAACGACATCACGCCGTCACAAGACCTCTGCGACTCCCTAGCCTCGTTCTTCCACCGCAAGATCGCCGACATCCACAACAGCTTTGGCGCACCATCCACGCACCCAACCACAGAACCAACGCACCCCAGCGCCACCCTCCGCACCTGGACCACGGTGACCACCGAAGACACAGCCCGCACGATGAACACCATCCACTCCGGATCACCGACCGACCCCTGCCCACACCACGTCTTCAACAAGGCCGACTCCACCATCGCACCCCATCTCCGGAACATCATCAACACCTCTTCAACACCGCCACCTTCCCGGAGAGCTGGAAGCATGCCGAGCTCAGCGCCCTCCTGAAGAAACCAACAGCGGACCCCACCGACCTCAAAAACATCCGCCCCATCTCGCTCCTCCCTTTTCCTGCTAAAGTCATCGAGAAGATCGTCAACAGACAGCTGGCCGCCTTCCTCGAGACGAACGGATCCCTCGACCCCTCGCAGTCCGGCTTCAGAGCCAACCACAGCACCGAGACCGCCCTCATCGCAGCCACCGACGACATCCGGACCCTGCTCGACAAGGGGGAAACAGTGGCCCTCATCCTCCTGGACCTCTCCGCTGCTTTCGTCATTGTCTGCCACCGCACCCTAGTCCAGCGCCTCAGCAATATCGGCATCCAAGAGAAGGCACTGGAGTGGATCATCTCGTTCCTCGCCGGAAGAACACAAAGAGTCCGTCTCCCCCCGTTTCGCTCCGAGGCCACCGAAGTCATCTGCGGCGTCCCGCAAGGATCTTCACTCAGCCCCACCCTGTTCAACGTCTACATGAGACCTCTTGCAGCCATCGCACGCCAGCACAACCTCAACATCATCTCCTACGCCGACGACACCCAGTTGATCCTCTCCCTCACCAGAGACCCCGACACCGCCAGAACCTGCCTACACGAAGGGATGAAAGACGTCGCAGAGTGGATGAAGGACAGCCGCCTCAAACTGAACTCGGACAAGACGGAAGTCCTCATCCTGGGATCCTCGCCCTCCGCCTGGGACGACTCCTGGTGGCCCCCAGCCCTGGGCACCGCACCCAAGCCAACCGACCACGCACGCAACCTGGGCTTCATCCTGGACTCCTCCCTCTCGATGACCAGACAAGTCAACGCCGTCTCCTCATCGTGCTTCAACACCCTGCGTATGCTTCGCAAGATCTTCCGCTGGATCCCGACCGAGACCAGGAAGACAGTCACCCAGGCACTCGTCACCAGCCGTCTGGACTACGGAAACGCCCTCTACACCGGGACCACAGCCAAGCTACAGAAAAGACTCCAGCGCATCCAAAACGCCTCTGCCCGACTCATCCTGGATGTCCCCCGACGCAGCCACATCTCCAGCCACCTGAGGAACCTGCACTGGCTCCCCGTCGACAAGAGGATCACGTTCCGGCTCCTCACCCACGCACACAAGTCTCTCCACGACCTGGGCCCCAAGTACCTCAACGACCGCATGACCTTCTACACGCCCACCCGCCAGCTACGGTCCACCAGCCTCGCCCTCGCAGCCGTACCACGCATCCAAAGAGCCACCACCGGAGGAAGATCCTTCTCTTACCTGGCTGCCAAGACATGGTACTCCCTCCCCATCCACCTTCGGCTGACCCAGGACCATCTCGCCTTCAGGAGACAACTCAAGACCTGGCTGTTCGAGCAGTAGCATACCCCTTCCCCAAGCGCCTTGAGACCCTCCCGGGTGAGTAGTGCGCTATACAAATGGTATGATTGATTGATTGAATGTTTAATTTTAATTGAATTTATTTGATAATATTTATTTCATTTTTCGTTTTGCCAAAATATTATGAATCTGCTGTGCGGCACATAGAAGGACAATTGATGGAAACACACACACACACATATATATATATACCACCAGGGAACTCACGACTGAGGAAGAGCAAGTTCTAAGCCTCGGATTAACTTTCTGCCCCAACAATGAGTTGGAATACACCCAGACCAAAATAGACTTGTTCCGCTTCACACGCAAGTTAAAATTACACAAACATTTTAAACTGCGACCACACCTGCAGAACAAGGAGAACCAAGGATCTAGGATAACAGCAACAGACGCTTTAAGCATCAGGGATTTACGCTCAGTAGAAATACTGGGTGACCTAGAATTGGAATGAACACAGGACCGTGCGCAATTAGATATAGCCCAAAGAGCTGAAATGCAAGGTATAGAACAAGAAAGAGACACAAGTGGATTCAAACCACTGTCCATCTTTGTTCCTCAATCCCCTTGGGATGCCATAGATGTGTTTTCTGAAGCCATGAACGATGATCTATTAAAGTATCGTAAAGCCAACCACCAGAATCCAAATCATAACATCACGGAATCACAAAGACAAGCCCTGAAGACTCTAATGACAGACACGAATATAATTGTGAAGCCCTCGGATAAGGGCGGGAATGTGGTTTTAATGACACAAGAATATTATAAACAGGAAGCATTAAGGCAGCTCTCAGACGAGAAATTTTACAACAAATGTACTAACGAGGTCTACCAGCAAAGCATTAAAGACTATGATAAACTCATTGCTAAGTGGTATGACCGCCACATGTTGAATAGAGATGAACACCTGTTCTTACGTACAAACTGCCCTATGACTCCTACATTTTACCACCTCCCAAAATTGCACAAACACCGTGACTGTCCACCTGCCCGCCCAATTATCTCCTCTATTGGGAGCCTCACAGAAAATATGTCTCGCTTTGTGGATCACACTCTGTTTCCTTTGGTATCTACTTTGGATTCTTATGTGCGAGACACAAAAGACTTTCTGATGAAATTACAGAACTTGGTGTGGGAACAAGGATATTTATTGATGGTATTAGACATCACTAGTCTCTATACAAATATTGAACATCATCATGGATTAGAGGCTGTGAAGTTTGCATTAGAACAACGCCAACTACGTTTTTCGAGACACAACATAATGATTCTCGAATTCATAGAATTCTGCCTGACCCACAACATTTTTCTGTTTGAGGATCATCTATACATTCAAAAGTCTGGGACGGCGATGGGTACCTGCTTTGCTCCCAGCTACGCGAACTTGTTCGTGGGCTGGTGGGAGGAGCAGGTACCCAGGAGCTGCACACTAGGAGGGAAAGAAGGAAAGGTCATCTGTTGGCATCGGTACATCGATGACCTTTTTCTGGTGTGGAAAGGCAATTCTGAAACAGCTTATGAATACATCAATGTCCTGAATAGGAACAAAATCAATCTCCATTTCTCGGGAACAGTAAGTCCGGTGGCAGCGGACTATCTGGATCTCAAGATATATGTAGAAGAAGGACACCTCCACACAAGCCTTTTCAGGAAAGAAACTGCTGGCAACTCAACACTCTTTGCCAGCAGTAGCCACCCTCCCCAACTGATCAACAGTATCCCCTACGGGGAATTGTTGAGGCTTCGTAGGAATTGTTCACAAACATCTGATTTCGAAGCGGCTGCTTCGGAATGCATATCCCGGTTCAGGGTCAGGGGTTATGGTGAGAAATTATTGAACAATACCCTAAATAGAGTCAGAAGAATAGAGAGACAGACCCTCCTGACCAATAATCCTGACCACGGGAATCGCAGAGGAACACCAGGTGACAATAAGGGCAAATTTAGAGTCATAACTCCCTACTCATCAGGAGCTGAAACATTTAGAGATATGTTAAGGAAGAATTGGCATATTCTCCTAACAGACACTGTGCTTAAAGAAGATCTATCAACCCAGCCACTCCTAACCTTTAGCAAGGCCAGATCAATAGGCGACATGTTGGTGACCAGCCACTTTGAGAAAATGCCCCGAAAAAGTAACACCCTAAGGGAGCAAAGAGGCTTTTACCCCTGCGGCCGCTGCAAAGCGTGCGCAGGAAGTAAACGGGTTCTTTCCTACATCATAACCGATACTGGCAGGAAAATGAATATCAACAAATTTATTAGCTGCAGTACGCAATATGCCGTCTACTGTCTACAGTGCCCCTGTGGCTTACGCTATATTGGGAGCACGATTAAGGAGATCAAGCTCAGAATACTCGAGCATATGAGAGCCATTGACAAAGTGGACCAGGCTTACCCAGTGGCTCGCCACTTTGCGGAGGCCCATAACCGAGATCGGAGCAAGCTCCAATATTTTGGCCTAGATGTTGTACCTCCCAATATACGTGGCGGTGACCGCCTACGTAGATTGAGGAGACTTGAATCTAGATATATTATAGACCTTACAACTAAACACCCTAAAGGTCTGAATAGTGGGGAGGACATGGCCTTTCATCTGGGGAAATAAGCTCATAAGATCTGAAAACAATATTAGGCGCACAGGGATCCATGATGACAGCTCATTTGAAATAACTGTACTTAGAACTATTTGAGTATCATCCTTTATGGATTAACTATACACCTCTGTATACATAAGCTCTAGAAATTTGTTTGATCTATGTCATATGATGATAATTTTGTGAGAAACCTTTCCATGCCAAACGATCCAAAGTATTTGATATGTTTTAGAATTCCTTACTATGATTTCACAATATAATTTGAGTTTTAGAACTAAAGAATATCTATTTGGATCGATATATGGGTGTATTGAAAGAGACTCTCGCAGTTCATTTTTCCACTGTACCTTTTTGACTTTCATCATACTTTTTTGAGAGATTGATCTTTAAAATGATATGTGAATTTTCAGATTACAATTTATCTAATGTGCTTTCTGCTGCTACACGTGAGGCATCTCACTACAGGAATCCCGCATTCTAGTTATGAGTAACTCCTATTGAAATGTTGTTTAAATAGAAGTCTCATATTTGGATCAAATGCATTTGACTACTTATCTTATAAGGGGACATTAGCCGATCCACGGCTGGATGTTTTTGTCCAATTTAGGATTATTATGTGACATATACCATGCATAGAATATGGCTGTTGCCCATTAGTGGGCTTGAACGTGCATTTCATCTCCTGTTTTATGCTAATCAGCGTTACCTAAAACAAACATTGTTAGATGGCCGCCTCCATTCAATGTATGGTGCGAGTCCCCTTTCTAAGTCTATGCTTTAGTGAATGTGGGAGTGAGCATATGATGTTTAAAATAATGTCGGGAGTAAACACAGTGCAACACACACTGACGAAGGCAGAACGCCGAAACGCGTCTGTGTGCACCCCCCCGCTGAATAAAATCTAACGTGTTGAAATTCTCCACCCTCGAGTGCTATTTTATTCTTCTGTGAGTTTGGAAGGATTTGGAGCGTTATATATATATATATATATATATATATATATATATATATATATATATCTCGTAGTACGGCGTCTCAAACCAAGCAGAAGAGCCAACTTCGCCCTGCCAGCATAGACTCCACGGACACGGATCAATTCTGAGCAAATTAATTTAATGAAGCAAAGTAAGTCGCATGACGTTTCGGCTCCATATATATATATATATATATATATATACACATACATACCCTTTCAGGCATACAGTGCAGCATAAATTATGCAAAAAAAAAGCGGCAGCACTTTTAGACTGAAAGGGTGTTGTCTTGACTTATGCTGAGTGCTTCCTTGTGTCTGGACAAAGCTATATCTCTCTGATGAGTTCTAACTAGAGCGAAACATGTGTCAGGTGTTGCTTTTATTTATTTCAGGCTGGCTTGGATGGGTTTTTACCAATCCAAAGCTGTAACAGGGTGCGTGGAGTGGTAAAAGGCTTTTGTAATTTTTGAGCACGGCATAGATGGCACTTGCTAATCCTATGCTCACAAACTCTGCTAGAGAAACAGAGATTTAAGGTGAACAGATTGAGAGGGCAGGTGGTGTTGTAGGGTGCGCCATATAAAGGCGCAGCTCTTCAGCTAAACTTGGGACCTACCCAGAGTTCCTTGCTTCCTTTTTTATACACACACACGCACACACACACACACACACACACGTGTGTGTATGTTTATATATGTATAACATATATATAGTTATTTTTTTTTAATTTATATTTTTAAATACTTTCAAATATGTATGCTTACATATATAATCTCAATATTTTATACTGTGATCTTTTGTAGACATTATTTTTGAAGTTTACATTTTAAAATCAATATTTAGTAACTTTATTATTGCTGCAATATTTGTGTTGGTAAACATCAGTTACCACAAAAACTTTTCCCCCCAGGGAATTACAACGCGGTCATTACACGACCGTGTTGTCGCTGTAACCACGCATACCATTACTCCGCAAGTCGGAACAATGACTTGCGGAGGAGCAGAAGGTGTTGAATTTAAAATCCAACACCTTCCCTACTGTTGCACATACTGGAGTTGGAATAGTAAATTATACTCTTACAACTTGAGGGGTAATGGTATGCGTGGTTACAACACAGTCGTTGTAACGAGTCCGTTGTAATTCCCTGCAGGGAAAAGGCATGCGTATAAAAGTGGTATATTCATTTGTGTATCACAATATTTTTAACGCCGATATTATACCCTACTGGCCAGGGAGTCCGTGACTGTCTAGAAAATCAAATAATGGCAGATTCATAAAGTATATATACACATGTAGATAAGTGCTTTAGAACTCCAAATAGGGGTAGCAAGAGTTATATAAATGCTGCAATACAATACAATACCAATTAAAAATGTAAAACTGAATTTTTAAAAGCTCCTTAAATGTGAGGCGTTTGAAATTCGAATCAAAAAATAAGCCAGCGGCATCCTTAGCTTGAATCATAGGAGCCGTGTAAGCACCACAAACAGAACATAGTATGTGCACTTGGCTGCCTCAACTGAGCACTAATATGCTTCCAGAAAAAGAAAGCATGTAGTAGGAGCAAAAAAGACAAGAGTCCATCGCTTACTATTTAGAAATAAAACACATATTGGAAGCTCCAACCTGCCCATTAAACTTCGATTTTTATATATTTTCGTTTGGGAATCAAATATAATATTTCATAGTTTGTGTACTTATATGATGCATAGTTGTTGCTTTATTTTTGTGCATTTTTAATAGTGCATGAGCCTGAACATCATGGGGGAAAATACATTTTCACAGAATGTATTTTTTTACCTGACAACCTCTCCCAATTTCTCCAACTTTTTCCACAGGTCCCTAACACATCTGGAATATGATGCTTCCTATAAAGCACTGTCAGATTTAGCAATATCTAGTCCAAACTATTCCATTTGATACTTTTTTCAGACAAACTCAATATTTTTTCTAGCAGCGTTATCCCTGTAGGAGGCTCAAAGATGGCCGGTGCTGTTGATGTGGTGTCATTTGTATTCCAGAAATGACTGTTTACACCTTTGGTTGAGCAACAAGGTATGTAGGTGTTATGAGAGTTCCTGCACCAGGTGCATTACGTCGTCAGCGAAAAGCATACGTTTGCATTGCTTTCTGTCGACTCATTACCACAGGGACTCGCGTGAGGAGCGTCCATGCAGAGAAAAGTATGAAAAGTACAGGCAAATGAACCTCTCTGCAAGTCAAACGAGCAGCGACAGCAACACCCACAGCTTTACACAATGTGCTGAAGACTAATGGCGGAATCTTGTTTATTTCATAGTTTGTGGGCACTGTGTCACCCCTGGGTGATAATGCGCTCTATAAGTGTATAATAACATAACATAACATAACAAATTATATTTAAATAGTGCATATATGAGATCACAAACAACAAACCGCTTGTGGAGGGGATGTGTTTCGTAAGTGGTAATGCTGCACTATATGGCACAACGTTTATTTTATAATACTAGGGCCATCAGATTCAGCCAATCTGCTACCTTCACCCTTCATCAGGACATCACAATTCTTTCTGTGTACTGTCAAACTACTTAACAGATTGTCTAACTCCCTGAGCCAATGGTTGCATTGAGATGGAAAATGTGTGGCAGAGACACGACAAATCCCTGTTGTGTCCCCGTGAAAAGATGGCTTTCTGGCAAAGATTCTGATATTATAAAATTGAAGTCATGACTGATTGTAATTAAATAAATGCATGTTTTTTAATTCGTCATAACAAACAATGTGTGTAAGATGAATTATATGTACTTCCAGTGTTTGAAGTAAGGATTCATCTCAACATTTAATGAGAATATTAAGAAAAGGATGTGAATACAGTGTCAATATTCACTCACATTATATTAACCCTAATCTGCTTAATCTTAATAAAATATGTATGGACCAGATTAACCAAGTTTGGGAAAACATTTCACAGATGATGAGTTATGTATTTTAAAAACTTTTTTACATCAAAAATTAAGAGAACAATGGGTCAGTGGGAGGACAATTGTTCACCAACTGCCGGCTTTAACCTCTTCACTCTAAGCCGTGAACACTGAGTGAGCATCTTCCAACTAGGATTCAGAGGCCAATCTTTATTAAATCCTGCCTGAAATGGAATCTACACCCCTTAATCACATAAAAATCCCTCAGATGCAGAACAGGCCGGGGTCTTCTAATGACTTGAACTGGAAAACCGAATTTCACTGCCTTCTTCTGGCCAGAACCTTATCTGACTTTGATAATAATATCAGCAACACAACCTAGCACCTCAGGTACAGCCAAGGCTTATCACAACGAGGGTCTGGTTTGCCACTTACTTTGGTAACCAGCCATAATATCTGCCCTCTTTGCTGATGTAGGAACTACAGATCAGTAGCTCTCCCGGCAACATCCACTAAAAACCCACGCATATGTGAAACAGTGAGACACTCACCACTGCCTTTTACACCGGATCAGTGGTCAGCTCTCAAACCTCAACCAATAATAAATCTACATATTGCCTAAAGCACTGAGAGCTGCTATGTCCCCAGCGTATGCTGAACATCCGTAGAAGTGCTCGTTGAACCACAAAGGCCGCAGTTTGTCGATGCAGCCTAACACCATTCAACAGTCATTGCCAATGGCAAAGTATCAGTGTCCTGGGAAATGTGCTACACATAACTCATCACCTTCAAGCCATGGACCTTCTTGTAATGCACAGATTGTAATGTTTGTCGACCCAACCCGTAGAAGGAACAGTTACTCACCTGTAATCCTAGTTCTCTTCCAGGTGAAAGCTCATCAAAGCCAGAAGCATTGAATAGTCCTGTCCACATGCGGGGATGCCGGAGCACTTTAAAATAGATATATGTATAACAAGACTTTGTACTGTAGTACTTTATATATACATATATATATATATATATATGTTTGCAGCCTAAAGAAGGCTAAAAATGGCCAGATTTCCTTGAATTTTCATTTGAAAAAGTACCCAATTGCATAGACATGTGTCGCATTAAAAAAATGACCATGGAAAGTCTTTCACAAACCTTTTTAAAAGGAGAAAGAAAGGAAGTGTGCGGCATTGTTAGCCGGTAGGCTGCAATGCAAAGCATAGAATACAAAACAGGCACTGTGCCTTTAAGAACCCCTCAGTACCGCCTGTAGTCCATAATGCCTCACAGCTGACACCTGGGTCAGTTTATTTTTCCAGCTCCTGGAAACGGGATCTTGGGGCTCTACCTTTTTGGCAAAAATCTTTTGGAAATCTTCCCAAACCTAGAATTTAGCTTTCCCACGTCTTTCGTGATTTAGGACAGCTTGACACCCTTTTCTCACAGAAAATCAATCATTTTGTTTTTCTGTTAAAAATGCCTTCACTGTTTGTGAAGTGCCCTTCCTGTGGGTAGAGGAAGGCGCAATCAGACCCCCACAGACTCTGTATCATGTGTCTTTCAGAAGATCTTGTCCCTGATTCCTGTACTCATTGTCAGTCCTTCTCCAGAAGAACTTTGAAGGACAGACAGAAAATTAGACGTCATGGAAAGCAGCAAAGGAAGGAAGAACACGCTGCCAGATCTTCTAATAGCCATGGAGAGGTCAGTCCTCCACTAGAGCTTTTCCTTCCGGCTCCAAGGACTCCCCTCGAGGCTGATGTAAGGAGAAAAGACATCAGAGGAAGAGACATCACTCCTGTTAGAAGTTGAGAAGCATAGCTTCGAAGACCAGACACATACCCATTTGTTCGCCATCATCAGGTAGGACGTCGCGATACTCAACGGCGAAAAAACCCCGACATTCACCGTCGAGAGCATCATCGACATCGAAAACACCTCCATCGATGGTAAGACCACCTTCGTTACATCGAAACAACCTCCACCAACGGCAAATCTATGTCGATGTCGAGATGACGTCAGTGAAACCTGCCCATTTTTAGCCTTTTTTAGGCTGCAAACTTATTTATATTGTACTACAGTACAAAATCCTGTTATACATATAAGTATACTTTTTCAAGCGCTCCGGGGTCCCCGCACATGGGCGGGACTATTCAGTGCTTATGCCCGTTGAGGAGGATCCCGTAAAATAGACGTTCCTTTAAACATGATTGTAGTACTCTCCTCCACGAACAGTCTGAGCAGCTGCCCAGCGTACCTAATCTTGATCTTTTCTACCTGAGCTGGAGATGAGACCTTCATGGACCAAGCCCATCAACAACCAGCCTTTTGGAATATCTTATACAAAGAATGGTCCTAGAGACTGAAACTCACCCATCAGAACCAAGCGGGGGAGGCCACAATGCTCTAGATAAAGCTGCATATGAATGTACTCCACCACCCTCACAAGAGGCTTGTGCTGGTAATGTTTAAATGATCCATGATCTAGACTCACATGTTAAAGTGATCTTTCCTTTACATAGAGAATAACTGAATTGTGGTTCTTTCTACAGCTTTATGCCCTCAGACTCTGTGCTTCTCAGAAAGTCTCCTACGATGATCCTGACACCCTGCTCGACATTCGGCCTTGACTTACAGCTATCGTTTGATTCCTCTCTTTCCATCGCCAAGAGAGTCCCCTCGTTCCTTTGCACGCACCTCTTTCTGCGTTTATCCTTCATACAGTCGCATATATGTCTGCCTTAATCTCTGTTGTTGTATTTCTGCAAGCGGCTCGCACCTCATTTTATAGCTCACAACCTGCTCTGTTCATCTCACCAACCATTTGCATGAAGCCACACAGCCCCCACTAACAACCACACCTAACAACCACTGAAGTAATCTACTGCAAAGAAACAAAGTAAATGCAGGGAATGATTTGCTGAGAGCACAAGACTAATCCCAATAACACGCAAAAAATCAAAAACGGGGAGCGAATAGGTGTGAAAGTAGAATCGTCCTCCCTTACAGACTTTAATTAAACAAAGAGATTCTACCACTATTCAATGCATCCACCCGTGTATTGAAAGCTATAACGAAGGTGGTCCAAGCGAAGGTATTTACGGGCGAGTGTGCAGCCTTGACGATTGTTTGACTACAGGCGCCCTCCCCCTCCGTGACAGCTCATGAAGCGTAATATTCCCTTAAAATAGTGTTAACAGATACCAAATAAGTATGTTTTTTTGCGCTTAATTTTAGCATGATCTGTGGATGAACAAATTTAGGCACATGTATTACATATAAATAATATGTGAGTGATGTTGGGATCACGCACGGTTCTGAAGAGAAACCCAAGGGTGATGGCTTTTGAAACATGTTGACCAAGTAGGAGGTGACTCATAACAGTGCACCCCCTATGTTTCCCCTAATTTGTTTAATGTTTCCAGCTAGGGAAGCAAAAAAAGTTTATTTTTTCCACTAGCCAGGCAACTTTTAATTTGCACTACTATCTTTTCCGACCCTACTACTCCCACCTCTGCACTACACATAGCCTTTTGTCACTGAAATTAAGTGCTCCCACATTTCTTTAGGTTGCAGCACGCCCCGCCCCGTAGAGGGACGGGAAGTCCCCCATGATAAAGCATGACGCTAAGGGATTCTTAGTATGTGAGGGGTATTTTAAGAACACATAGGGGTCGATTCCGATCCTGGAAAAAAAAGTCTGTACGATTTGTATCCGGAGCCCTGTCCATACGAATCGTAAACATGCCGTACGACCCGACGAGTACGAACCGGACCAGGGTATGAGGACGCGATTCATACGGTCCACGTCAAGTAAGGGCGATTCGTACGGAAAAGCACACAATCACATACACACTGTACGGTCCGTACACCCCATGATCGCAGGGGTACGGTGCGTACCCCTGCGATCATGGAGTGTATGCACTGTACCCCGCGATCGCAGGGTGTACTCACCGTACACCCAGCGAACATGGGGTACGGTGCGTACAACCCATGATCGCAGGGTACGGTGCGTACACCCCATGATCGCATGGGTACGCACCGTACCCCTGTGATCATGGGGTGTACGGACCGTACCCGGGGGGGGGCCGTTCCGTACCTGTTTCGAGGTGAACTCTGCTTCTCCGGATGTTTTCGGGTCCCGTAGAAAAAGCATTGTACGGTGCGTACCCGACACGAATCGTACTTGCTATGCCGGAAAAACCAGCCGCGAACCGTACGGATGTTCCGAGGGAGGTTTGTACGGGGATTTGATTCGTACGGTCTCTGTACGATTCGTACGGAGTCCCGCTCCTGGTACGAATCGTACTTCGTCGTACGTACGGGAGACATTGCAGGGTATGATTCGTATGGGAAAAATGCTCCGTAGAGCTATTCGGAGCGTTTTTTCCCGAATCGGAATCGACCCCATCGTGTTTCCCATGAAAATTCTTTGTGTTTAAACACAATTTTCCTACCACCTTCATTCGTAGCTTTCAATACAAGGGAGGATGTATTGAATAGTGATAGAATCTCTTTGTTTAATCCCATTAACACACAATATCCAATAACCATCTGGTTCACCACTAAGCTTTGGTTCTGGAGAAGCGTGTTACTTGCCGTAAAGTGCTTCAGTGGCTCGTCAAGGGTGTCAAGAGCTATATAAATGCAATTACAATTATAATTTGTGATTTCAGAAGCCTTGCACTTACTCCTGACTCCCTGCATCAAGCTGCCACGCTGTGGATGTACGCCCTACACCCCATTGGCGGGCGGCAAAGATTGCAGTGGTGGAGTTGGGTGCGTCATGGTTAGAGAACCTTCCATCAGGCTCTGAATGGCGAGTTAAGTTATTTGAGCATGTTCACGGCAGATCCTCCCACCTCTTCTAAACACGAAATTTAGGTCAAAATGTACAGCATTTGGAACCTTCCTTCCAGTCGGAAAACTGGCCATCTGCAAGCGCTGTGGGCAGCAGGTCACTGACCCACAGTTGGACCAGAAAGTCAGACTAAGCATCCTTATAAGTGTATGCTCTTAAAGTGCTATCTAAGGGTGGGGGGGGGGTGATACTGTGCCGGATATAGATCAGAGGTAGACATGGAGGATTCTTCATTGTGCAGCACACATCTGTACCTCTCCATTTTCACATTTGAATTATTGTCCGTCTGTCCCAGGTGGGCGCATTGCTGGAACTGTGGTCTTGAAGAAGAACCTCACTTCTCAGGTACCGCTAGTCCATCTGACCTCCAGGGAAGAATTATTGTGGACATTTCTATCCCAGGAAGTGTGCCAGGCCAGACTGCACAAATATCCAGCGGTTTAGGTATTATGGTTTTTGCCAGCACGGTTCATCCAGCCCTGCCAATGCTCTAGCAGCCTTTTTATTTAAAGTGTAAGCGAGAGTCCACTCGCCTCCGAATCAAGGAAGCGTCTCTCCATTGAGTCCACACAGAAGAACCTGTGCCTTTCCCTTCGCCAACTCACAAAACAATCTTACACACATTAAAATTTATTCTGTGCACTTGGTAACGTGCAGGACATACAAGGCATTAAATAAGTACAGAGCCATGGGTCACACAGTCCCTTCTAAGGCACCAGCCTTGGCTGGCAGTTTCATATTTAGTACTTCCAACCTCCTGATTATTCTGGGGTGATACTGGACTGTGTCAACCCGGCACTCCATGTGTACTGACCCCTGAACATTTCAACCCAACCCTTGCTCGTGTCATGTTCCACTTTGAATACTGCTCCCCATAACAGCAGGGTGTAAACAAGAGCACCTCAGTTTATTCCCTAATGATTTTATGGCCAGATAAATCTTCAATCTCAAGAAACTGATATGAAATGTATAAAGTGTGAGATTCCCAAGCTGGGTGTCCTGTAGCTGGAGGACAAGTGCTTGGCACAGAATCTACAGACGAACAAATTAATTTTTAGAACTTTACTAAGGTCCAGCAGAGTTCTTTCAGCACATATAGCTGCGGGTAGATCGCTCCGGGCCTGCGGAGTAACCACTTAAAAGGCACGTCCTCCAACACAACATTCCTAAATTTGAAAATGACGAAGCAATGTGACGGGCTTATGTCCAAGCAGTCCTGATGGAATATATGGAGAGAAGAGGAAGGTCATCTGACAATATCACACAGCTTTGAAGACAGAGCGCATACACAAGGTTATCCAATGGGCAGAATTACTAGTGCTTCCGCTTGGACCTAGGGTGAGCCGGGCCGCTCCATTCGGTGTAAGTTGTCACTTGTGAATAATGTAAGTAGCAAACCTACAAAAAAGAGAGCTTCAATAGTCCAGCCTAGAGATAAGGGACTGGACTAAAACTTTCCCAGAAGAACTAGGCAGCAAAGGCCTAATAACCTTCACAATGAACAAATATTAATGTGTCCCTCAATTAAAAGACTCTTATAAAAACGAATGCCAAGATTATGTGCGGCGGATGTCGGTACAGGACAGGTACCTAAAGGGTTGGGCCCCCGTCGGAGTGTGGAAAAGTAAATTCTGCCATGTTCTGTGTCCCTACGCGTCCTCCATCATATGTTATGTGTGCATGATTAATATGCATATGTATTCCCCATGTTCGATTCAAGACGCAATTATAGTTGTGTCCACCTCTAGTATGCCAGTTTCCAGTCCTCACGAATACTACGAATATCAGGCCTATGTAAAGATACGTTGCCACGTTTCTCAGTGTGCACGTTATTTTATTGTAAAGTCCCCGTTTTCTAGGCCTCAAAAGGGCCCGGACACCAGATTTCAGCTCCTGTCTTCTGAGCCCTCGCTGAGGAGCGATACAGCCCCCACCTGTATCCTCGACCCTTCACTTACTTCCTGCCTTGCAGTGCCCGGTTCAGCCTGGCTCTGCCTCTGAGTCTGCCAAGAGTATGTTATGATTCCAGTTATCAGTTCAGTCCTCCTTCTCTGCATTCCTAAGCTACTGAACCGCATCAATAGTTTCCGTCATTGTCTAGCCTTCACGTCTCCATGTAAGAGAAATACTGCATTTAATGGTCATTTAATATTCT
Organism: Lissotriton helveticus; assembly: GCF_964261635.1. NCBI lineage: Eukaryota > Metazoa > Chordata > Amphibia > Caudata > Salamandridae > Lissotriton > Lissotriton helveticus. The sequence continues at coordinate 94,425,499 of NC_136064.1, read as the reverse complement.
TCATCACGCACTACATGTAGAATAATGCATGCTCCAGTCTTAGTGTCTGTTAGCCTTTCCCCTCCTGATTTCTAGTTTATATCAACATGTTCTCTAAACATCAGATACTAGATACTGTTTAGGTACATGTCGCCCTGACTCTCCAGACTTCAGTCTCTGCTCTTAGCACAGAGTTCGAAGCCCCAGCTTCTCCTAGTAATACGTCATTGCCAGTTTGCGCGCACTATTAGGTTAGAGGTCCCGGCTCCTTAGGTAGCCCCCTCCATGTTTCCGCCCCATTCATGACATATTCTGTTACGTTTGCATCATATGTCTATGTATACGCGCTGTTACACCTACTTTCACCCTTATCTTTCGCGACTGCTACGCGTCACACCCTCTGCTCCACCCACTGCTACGCCTATTGCAATATAATGCTATGTGTTTGCGTTATGTATATATGCTCATGTACTGTTATTAAAAAGTTATCCTTGTCCCGATTCTGCCCCCGGCAGCGCTGCCATCCTATTCCTGTGCAGGTTGTCCTGTCCCTGTCCTTATGCTGTATTAAACCTGCAAAACTCCTACTACCTCGAATCATGACTCTTATTTATTGAGCTATCTGTTATTCATTTATGCATTCAAAAATAGAGGTATTATTTATTTATTTACCACATAATGGCGCCCGAATAGGGACTTGCCCTTTCCCCACGCGCCGGTGAAGCCACGCCGGCCCCCTGACCCTCTGCAGCCGTGACGGAACCATACCGTGCACGTGCAGATATTTCTGCTTCAAGTATCCCTCAGGCCCACGGAGGAGACGGAGGAGGTGGTCCAGCATCCAGACGAGGCGGTGGAGGAACGCGGCGAGTCCCGACCAGAGCCCAAGCCGAGAGTCCAAGGTCCGAGGTATCCGGAGGTCCACCCGTAACTGAAGTCCGAAGTTCGTCGTCCGTCGTCGTAGCAGTCCAGTCCGATCCAAGGCCTTCCGTTCTTGCTGCCCGGTGAGTACCGTCGCTGGGGTAGTATCTAGACAGGGTCAATCTAAATTGACTCTGGTCCGTGGGTTGGTGGTACACAGACCCACAAACGAAGTGTTCACCTAGGTGGATACGGGTCTTGATGCGTCCCTTTATGGGACCGGTATGTTCCGTACTGTTTCAGCAGTGCATCCAGTAACTCTAGTCTGTTCCGTTCTCGAAAAATTCATGTCTTTCTGTTCTCAGTATTCCAGGTAATATTCTGTCCGAACTGTTATGTTATGATGTTGTTCAATGTATTTCTAATGTCGTGGTATGCCTGAATTGTTCTCCCAATTGTTATTGTTCCTCGTCTATTGTATAGTGTTCCGATTCAAGTTTACAATGTCTCTCTTTTCGAGATTACGTCAGTTAAAAACTAGAAAGGGTCTGTTAGAAGAAGCAGTTCCTGTCCCGCCTAGGGACAGTCCAGGTCATTTTATGTATCAGAAGCATGGCATAAGCGCCATATTATATCTAGATTTATGGGTAGAGTATACCAAAGAGTTAGAAGAAAAGTATAGATGGCCCGTATCAGGTACGTGGGATGCCGAGTGCATCATGAGAGTAGAAGAGGCATTATGGAAAAAGAAAGCCAGACAGTCACAGAAAGATGCCATCGAGTTATGGCGCAAAGAATCTCATAAAAGAACCGAAAAAGAAATCAGAAAGTCAGAATTAAGTAGAGAATCCTTAGAACGAGCACAAGAAAAAGAATTAATCGAGATAGGTGAACGAGTTAAAACTGAACAGTCAGATAGACAGAGGAATGCCCTCATTAAGGGTATGTACCCTCTTCTTGCCGAGGGCTTGCCAAAAACGACCCCGGAGGCATCCAGTAATTTTCCGCCACCACTAGTTCCGACCAAGCTACGTCACAAACCGACCGCAGCTGATATTTTCATTTCGTCCTATTTGGACGACACAGTCCCAGAATATGCAAATCCTGTTCCCGCTCCGCCAGTCCCTGTAAATCAGGCACTTCCTGCTCCTCCAGACACCGGGGCACCCTTTGCAGTACCTGCTACGGCACCCCCGGTCCAGCCCGCCATACAAGTTCAGCCTGCATTTCAATTCCCCACTCTGCCAGCACGAAAAGCCTCAGTTGACGATTCTAGTTTAGGGGCCGCAGGAGGAGGTCCTCCTCAAACCCCACCGCAACACAAGCGTTTAGCGTTAGCCGAATTACATGCACAAGCGTCACAGCGTACGCCCAGACATCAGTCTGTTGCAGAAATAAGAAAATCCCTTGCCGAATGCGGCTATGATCCAGTCCCAGGCGAGGATGATATGGTTTTATATTCATTACGCGTAAGAAAGGTGGCCGAGTATCTAGTCACCCTACCGGATATGAAGGAAGATCTAGACAGAATATACCGTTTCATCCGTACAGGGGATGATCCAGAAAGTATCAGTGATGTCATGTCTCAAAGGAAAGCTGAGACCCAGCTCATGATATTAAAATTTCTGATTAATTGCCTAATAAGAGAACAAGATTACCCGTCCAAAGATCAGGCCGAAATGAGAGTCCTGACAAAGTGGAGCAATAGTATAGCCGAGGGTAAGCACAAGACCATTAGTGCTATGGAGAGTATGTACAAGAAAATTCGTAAAGAAATAATAAGGTTACACGAGCAACGTAAAGCAGCACAAGTAAGCGAGAAAGAAAGTAACTCTGATACTGAAGAGGTAGACGACGAGAATCCCGCCAGAATAGCGTATGTAGGAAAATCTAGATTTCCAGATCGCCATTTACGTCTAGAACATAAGTCTACTTTCCATCATCCAGCACCAGAACAAGGTTCTCTAGAACAAGTATTTCAAGCTACCGATCACATTCTGAAATCACGAATCGGTTATAGCGAGTTAAGTACTATGCATGAACAAGAATTAGTCCGATCAGCAGTCCGATGGATTACTGATTCTACCACTTTTCCAGACGAAATAGTGGCACAAATGTTTCTGAAACTGGCCCCAGCCGAACAACGACTGGTGGGTATGTATATGATCCAGCACCTCATTACTCTGTATGAGGGTCAACATTCTGATCCAGGTCCGTTACATGATATTCTGAACGAGTTACTCCAGTATAGATGGAGAGGTCTAGGTACCGATTTAATTAGTGTCATTCTAGAACAGCGCCACAAATATAGAACGTTTCTGAACCCGCATTTTGTTCATGTCTCACCCCCAGAAAGTAAACCCTTTTACATAGATAGACAGAATCCGTTACGAGAAGTACACCCAGTCAGGACACCAGCTGGTGAAATGCAACGAGTGTTTGTATACACTCCGATCACAAAGATGGAACTCCTAGAGATGAAAAAATTAATTCCCTGTCATGATAAAGATCCAGCAGGGTTCCATAGAGAATTAAAGGACATGCTCCGTATGGGAGAATACACGTATCCAGACGTTATTAAAATGTTAAAAGTTCTGTTGCCCGCAGGGGTGTATGAAAAGCTCAAGGAAAAAGAATGGGAGGTGGGAGAGAAAAAGATCGATTGGGCAGTTCTAGAAGCTGAAGATAAGACACGAGTACCAGGTACCGGTCTTGGAGATAAATGTAAAGAATTACCAGAATTATTGATTCAAGTTTTACCCAGATTATTAACAACTAAAAAGGAAGACTGGGATGCAATCTCAGCCTGTAAACAGAAACAAGACGAAGACATTAGTGATTTTTATTCTAGATTTGAGAAATGTTTTAGCATCAACAGTGGCCTCAAGACCAGTAGTGAGTCATACCCTCATCTTTTTGTTACTAAATTAGTCGAGAATTCAAGTCCACAAATCAAAAACCGAGTTTTGAAAGTTGAAAGTACCTGGCAAGCTAATACCCCTTCCCAGATGTTACAGATGCTCCAATACCACCAGAATAGAATCAGAGAAGAGCAAGAACACGAGAGAAAACGTATGAAAGACACGAAAATGAAAGTACTAGTTGCACAATCTGTTCCTCAAGACAGTCAGAAGAGGGGCCTGAATCAAGCCAGTCATCCTGCAGCTCCCGTTAAAGGGAACTGCAATTATTGTAAACAGCCAGGTCATTTTATAAACGAGTGTGCAGTTCTGAAACACAACATAGCTACCGGTAAGACTAAAGAAAGACCACGTCCGCCTAGACAAGAGCAAGTTACACAGACTCCTCAGTCACAGAATGCACCACAGACAGTTACAGCACCGCAGCCTATCGCTGCAACACAGCATGTTACACAGCAGATGTACCAGTATGCACAGTCCGAGTATCCAGAGTACCAGCCATATTCATGAAACAGCCTAGAGAGGGAGGTAGGCTTGCCTCTCATCGAGATACCTGTAGATCAAGAAGGTCCCTATGTTCACAGTCAAGTATTAGGGAAAGACAGAAAGTTTCTGATTGATACAGGGGCAAGTAGGACCACAATTAGTCACGCCGAAGTTCCAGGGGCTCCGCTCTCAGGCTCTAGAAATGTTTCCCTTGGATTTTCAGGAAAACCTATTGTAAATGAAATTTCAAAGCCAGTTACTCTAGAAGTAGGTCCATTGTCCCGCACTACTGATCTGTTACTTACTAAATCATGTCCAGAAAATCTATTAGGCATTAAAACACTGAAAGAGTTAGGTGCAGTTATATGTTGTTCCCCAGAGGGAATACGATTGTTCCTACGTGACTTCAAGGGTCACTATGTATTACGAGATTTTGATCCAAGATTGTCTAATGTTCCGCAGCATCTATGGGCGCAAGGTCCAACTGATGTTGGCTTTATGCAAATCACACCCCATCGTGTGACTCTCAAGCCAGGTGTAGTCCTGCCACGTATCAGACAGTACAGATTGCCACCTGAGGCTGTAGCAGCCTTATCCAAAATTATTGACGAGCTCATGGCTCAAGGAGTAGTTGTAGAAACTGACTCCAATGTATGTAATTCTCCGATCATTCCTGTTATGAAACGTACTGATCCAAATGCACCTCCAGTATATCGATTAGTGATTGACCTTCGAGAACTTAATAAATGTATTATTCCCCAGTATCCAGTTGTCCCAGATATCTCTTCCTTATTGACAGCCATTGATTCCGAAGCTTCATTTTTTACAGTCATAGACCTCAAGAACGCGTTTTTCAGTGTCCCCATTCATCCAGACAGCCAGTTCCTTTTCGGATTTTGTTTAAATGGAAGGAGCTATATGTTCACACGAGCTCCTCAAGGTTTCACAGAAAGTCCTAGTATTTACAGTCAAGCACTCAAGAGACAACTAGACAACATTCACATGCCAACTGACACTGCCCTGCTCCAGTATGTCGATGATCTACTGATCACAGCCCGTTCTGAACGTGCTTGCGAGCGAGCATCCCTTACAGTCTTGTATTTCCTAGCCGAGATGGGACACAAGGTGTCCCCTTCGAAGCTTCAATTCTGTGTCCAGCAAGTGGTCTACTTAGGACACTTACTGTCCAAGAGGGGTAGGCAGTTGACACCAGACCGTATCCAGTTAATAGCGAGTCTTCCTCAGCCCAAGACCCAGAAGGAGGTATGTGCTTTTATCGGCCTTACTTCTTATTGCAGACAATGGATTCCTCAGTATGCATTTCTAGCTAAGCCACTGATACAGTTAACGACACAGGAGGCAGCCGTATCGACTGTCCTCCCATGGACATCTGAACATACACTTAGTTTCAATGAGTTAAAGAAAGCCCTATGTCAAGCTCCAGTTCTAGCAACACCGAACTACAGTAAGCCTTTTACACTTTTCGTCACTGAACGCGAAGGTACAGCATTATCTGTTCTCACACAAGATCAAGCAGGACAATACAAGCCCTGTGCTTATTTCTCGAGCACATTAGATCCTGTAGCCCAGGCTCTGCCTGCGTGCCTCAAGTCAGTTGCAGCCACAGCACTAGCTATCAGACAAAGTGATTCCATAGTCTTAGGACACTCCCTGACAGTACAAGTTCCACACTCTGTGGAAGTTCTTTTAAACCGAACACAAACTCAGCACTTGACAATTGCACGTTTAACAGGTTATGAATTGACACTGTTCCAGCCACACATAGAGATCAGACGCTGCAATGTTCTAAATCCCGCCACACTGTTACCGTCAGTTACTTCGAATTCTGCCACACACGACTGTGTGGAAGTAGTCAACATTACGACAAAACCAAGACAAGATCTGACAGATATTCCATTACCAGATCCCGACCTGACACTTTATGTGGATGGTTCATGTATGAGAACAAGTACAGGAGAACTAGTCGCCGCGTATGCAGTGACTACCGACACCGACGTTATAGAGACACACCGTATTGACACCCTGTCTGCTCAAGCAGCAGAGCTAGTTGCTCTGACCCAAGCCTGCATACACGCCAAGAACCAGAAAGTTAATGTTTACACAGATTCACGCTACGCATTTGGGGTCGTACACGACTTTGGAGTACTCTGGCAGGAGAGAGGTTTCATGACTTCTCATGGAACCAAGATTCAGCATGGTCTCCTTATTCAAGCTCTGTTAGAGGCTATACATTTACCGACATCCATTGCTATCATGAAATGCAAAGCACATACGAAAGTTACTGACATTATTTCCCAAGGTAATGATCTAGCAGATCGCACAGCCAAGCTTACAGCTCAGACTCCAGACATTCCAGTTAGTCCGACACAGACACATACTCCAGATCCGACTACATGTATGACAGTTAAGGACCCTACACAAGATGTCATAGACATACAGTTACATGCTACTCCTGAAGAAATCAAGAAATGGTCCGAACAAGGAGGGGTCCAGACAGATCAGGGATGGTTAACGAAGGGTAGAGCCACATGGTTTCTCCCCGACTCTATGGTTCAAGTCATTATCAATACCGCACATAGTCCAGCACACTTAGGAGAAAAAGCTATGTTAGACAGTATCCAGAATATTTGGTTCAACAAGCATTTACGAGCTGCAGCCAAGCAGAAAGTCCGTACCTGTATGATATGTTGCCAGTTTAATCCAGGTAAAAGTGTCCCGGTGGAACAAGGTGGATTCCAGCCCCCTGACCACCCTTTTGAAGTCCTCCAGATGGATTATATTCAGATGGAGCGATGTCGAGGTTTCAAGTATGTCCTTGTAGTTGTATGCGCTTTGTCCAGGTGGACAGAGGCATATCCAGTTCCAGATTACACAGCCGCGACCACTGCCAAGCAGCTGGTTCGTGAGTTCTTCCCCCGTTATGGACTCCCTAGAGTCGTATATTCTGATAATGGCCAGCCATTCTCATCTGAGTTGATGAAGCATGTTTCCCTGTTGTTAGGGTACCAGTGGAAGTTCCATTGTGTACGCCATCCTGAAGCAGCCGGTCTCGTAGAGAGACATAATCAGACCCTGAAAATTCGCATCGCCAAAGTATGTAAAGAGAAAGGTGTGGACTGGCTAGTAGCTCTGCCAGTCGCTTTGTTCTATATGCGTATGGTCGCACATTCCAGATCAGGTCTGTCCCCTTACGAGGTCGTTTTCGGCCGCCCCCCTAACATGTGGGGTACTCCTAGACCCCGAAGTATTACCGATGTTTCAAGTAATATGCTGACAGATTACCTAGCTTCCTTGATGTCTGCCCTCAACTCTTGTCGTTCACAGGTTGCCGCCGCATTTCCAGACAATACCGAGGTGGCACCGCATGAAATCGTTCCCGGATCCATGGTTCTTGTCCGGAATTTCGACCGCTCAAGTCCACTGGAGCCTCGCTGGAAGGAGCCCCGACAGGTCCTCCTCGCCACCCGTACAGCCGTGAAGTTGGAGGGTCGCAAAGGCTGGGTGCACCTTTCGCATATAAAGAAGTTTTATGGACTAAAACCCGTCTCAAAGAACATTTCCGAGGATCTTAAAAACTGCCAAAGTACTATTCTTAAGGACTGTCCCGCAAAAGACATTGCTACAAACCCTCCCCTGTTAGAGAACACTCCGCAACAGGAGTATAAGTTGAAACTCCGGTCTAGTAAAATAAGTCAGCCAGTTTGATTGTCTAAGTCCTCCCCTAGGTGAAACGGTTAGACTGTTTCTGACATGTATAAAATAGACCCCCATAGTGAGAGAGTTAGTCAAAACTCAATTCGATGTATCGTTTTTCTAAGTTTCATATTATTTCTCAGCATTATGATTTCCTGCACCAGTTATGCATTTTACCTGTATCTTCCAGTTTCTCATGTAAATAAGTCTTCTAATGTTACAGTAGAGCACACGTTTAGTGATCTGCCTCCTCATGAACTCTCTTACCGCCTCGCTATGCGAAATAATTCTTTTATCCGCATGTTACATTATTCACACCAGACCAGCAATGCCACTAATTGTTGGGTGTGTGGTCGACTCCCCCCTTTCCAGACACCGAAGGGAGTTCTGCCACTCTTTCCTTATCCGTTTTCACATAATGGTTCATGTGGAGCATGGTCCACGTTAACGTCATCCTCAACAGATATGTCCTTTCTTAACAGTACATGTTTTCCAGACAAGCAAGGTCTCCCCCACAGAACAGGGTTAGATCTAGAAAATGAAGTTTATAACTTAGGTAATTATTCTTCGAATTTTATGGTCCTGAATGTCCAGTCTGATTCTACTCCAGACTTACCTGCTATTTCAGTACTACCAGTCAAAGGTGAATTATGTGTCCGAAATAATGGTTCCGTACATGTAGGACATAGTGATTGTACTACTATTGTCAAATATAGTGACAGTGGGAAATCTATTTTCAAAGCTTCACGTCATTCTTATTTTATTTGTGGTCAAACTGCATATGTTCGTCTGCCCCTCGATTGGGAGGGCACCTGTTACATTGCCTTCCTACTGCCACCAGTTTTTCTAGCTCCATCTGATTATCACAGAAACACACACCTAGTACATACTAGACACAAGAGAAATCTTCCGATTGTCGATTATACTGAAACTGCTCTAGAACAATACATAGATATCAATAAAGGTGTCTTCCCCTACTTAGGTACTGTTGTGAATAGTAAACTGATACGTAGATTAACCAGAACCCTTGAAGCAGTAGTGATCGAGACTACTTCTGCTCTAGGTAACTTAACCGAAGAACAATCCTTTATGAGAATTGTCGTGCTCCAGAATCGTCTCGTCCTTGACGTCATATTGGCCGATAGGGGCGGGGCCTGTAGAGTCATCGGATCTAGTTGCTGCATTTTCATTCCAAATAACGCGCCGTCTGTTTATTCAGCTATAACCAGACTCCATAAAATTGCCCATCTGTTACACCAAGATCCAGGCACCTGGACATGGTCCGGTTGGTTCTGGAATATAATTTCCGCTTGGGGATGGAAAGTATTGTCCTTTCTAGGTATTGCAGTAGCGATCATATTCAGTTGCTGCCTCTGTATACAATGTGGCCCTGCGATTTGCGGCATTTGTGCTACCTCTTGTATTCCTAGTCCCAAGGCCCGTTCTAAATCCCGTTCCAAGAAAATTCGAGACGAGCAAATGATACTGTATGAAATGATAGATGGTATCATGAATATTGATGTTTCCTGATGGAAGCATAGTGACAAGGAGGGAATGTGGAAAAGTAAATTCTGCCATGTTCTGTGTCCCTACGCGTCCTCCATCATATGTTATGTGTGCATGATTAATATGCATATGTATTCCCCATGTTCGATTCAAGACGCAATTATAGTTGTGTCCACCTCTAGTATGCCAGTTTCCAGTCCTCACGAATACTACGAATATCAGGCCTATGTAAAGATACGTTGCCACGTTTCTCAGTGTGCACGTTATTTTATTGTAAAGTCCCCGTTTTCTAGGCCTCAAAAGGGCCCGGACACCAGATTTCAGCTCCTGTCTTCTGAGCCCTCGCTGAGGAGCGATACAGCCCCCACCTGTATCCTCGACCCTTCACTTACTTCCTGCCTTGCAGTGCCCGGTTCAGCCTGGCTCTGCCTCTGAGTCTGCCAAGAGTATGTTATGATTCCAGTTATCAGTTCAGTCCTCCTTCTCTGCATTCCTAAGCTACTGAACCGCATCAATAGTTTCCGTCATTGTCTAGCCTTCACGTCTCCATGTAAGAGAAATACTGCATTTAATGGTCATTTAATATTCTTCATCACGCACTACATGTAGAATAATGCATGCTCCAGTCTTAGTGTCTGTTAGCCTTTCCCCTCCTGATTTCTAGTTTATATCAACATGTTCTCTAAACATCAGATACTAGATACTGTTTAGGTACATGTCGCCCTGACTCTCCAGACTTCAGTCTCTGCTCTTAGCACAGAGTTCGAAGCCCCAGCTTCTCCTAGTAATACGTCATTGCCAGTTTGCGCGCACTATTAGGTTAGAGGTCCCGGCTCCTTAGGTAGCCCCCTCCATGTTTCCGCCCCATTCATGACATATTCTGTTACGTTTGCATCATATGTCTATGTATACGCCCTGTTACACCTACTTTCATCCTTATCTTTCGCGACTGCTACGCGTCACACCCTCTGCTCCACCCACTGCTACGCCTATTGCAATATAATGCTATGTGTTTGCGTTATGTATATATGCTCATGTACTGTTATTAAAAAGTTATCCTTGTCCCGATTCTGCCCCCGGCAGCGCTGCCATCCTATTCCTGTGCAGGTTGTCCTGTCCCTGTCCTTATGCTGTATTAAACCTGCAAAACTCCTACTACCTCGAATCATGACTCTTATTTATTGAGCTATCTGTTATTCATTTATGCATTCAAAAATAGAGGTATTATTTATTTATTTACCACAGGAGGTGCAGGTGGAAGAGTTGCCAATGATTAAGCTTTTCGGGCCTGATTTAGAGTTTGGTGGACAGTTTACTCTATCACAAAAGTGAATGGTATCCTGCCCACCGTATTGCAATTGTATTATATCTAGGGCTCCCGGTTGTATGGCATTTCTTTTTTTAATATTTACTTATGTATTTATCCATATTTATTTTTGGCCCATTTTATCTGTATTTATCTATATTCATTTTGTGTTTTGTGACTAAATTAAGTTGTAAAATTGAATATTTCTACATTTAACTGATAAACATGTACTCATACTTTGATGCCTGTCATGTTTTAGCAAATTAAGCAGCCAAATATAACAATACACTACACCCACAGGTCAACTTTAGCATTATGTTGGCATATGCCAGTATTTATGGAAATTTCATCCTGTTTTTTAGCTCTCCATGCCGTCTATCTGCTCAGCTGTTGGCCTGGAATTCAGTGGCATAAAAAACTTGAGGGGGCCCCCCCTGCAAGGTACATGGAGGGGTCCCCGCTCCAGATTTAATCCGGAGCTGTCAGGCCAGAGTACTTTGCTGAGGGAGCCCCCTGCAGCTCGGGGGCCCCCCGCACTGCGAGGGTAGCGGGGGCCTGTGTTACGCCGCTACTGGAATTCTTGAAAAACAGCACAAAAAGTCACTTAAAAGAGCCCAATTTTCTGTATTTTTCCACTTTTCAAAATAAATGAGGCCAGGAAAGAAATTGATTTTATTGGTAAAAATCTGTAAAAACAAAAAATTGGGACCCTTAATTATGTCCAACGGCACCATAATTACATCCAACGTCACTTGTAATATGGTGGACAGGGTACCAGTCCCCTTTGTGACGGCGTAACCCATCTGCCAAACTTTACATCAGGCCTTTAGTCTTGTCTGTGCTAGGCGTAATTGAGTTGGCCTTCATCCAACTTGCAACCTCGCACTGACCTCTAAATAAGGAATCTTGGAATATACCCGTTTCTGACACGAATAATAAGCTATCATCCGACAAAAGAAGTGCTGCAACTTCGTAGGTGACTGTGGAAACTCCCAAACATTTGGGCTCTGCCAGTCTGCCAAAGTCCAGAGTTTTAGGCCATATCAGAGCGAGAGCGACCGCCCTGCCTTACGCTGCGGTGCAAACATCACTCCCCTGACCTCCCATCTACCAGAGCTCTCTTCTCTCCTCTCTTTTCAATGTTCTGAACACGCTCCACTACACCGGGCCAAAGTCAGTAGTCCGCGAGCCCAGATGACCGAAGTTAGAGGGAGTGGGATTTCTGTTGCAAAAGGAAGCTGGTAAGAGAACCGTCCCACCCCCAACCCTCCGTAATGCACTAGCAATGCGGACTGTAGGATTTCAGATCACGTATTGCCACAGAAGCGCGTTCACGAGCCCACTCCCAACGAGGAAATCTTGCCCCAATCTAAAACGGTATGATACGGGGGGTTAGACCAGTTAGGTTACTATGAAGAAAAACGCCGTGTTAGTGCAGGAGAGACTAATATAACAGTGGGCTGTAATGTTCTATTTCAGAAGTATCGTTGGGGTTAATCGATAGAACGGAAAACACAAATTAAGTCTAGAGTCCGTCAAAAAGCCCTACCAACAGCTGCACGAAACAGAGGTAAATGCTAGTAAGGGCAAAGCGTAACCCAAGCTGTAAAAATGGAAATGAGACAGAATGTAAACGGTAATGTTGTGAACATATCTTTTAGGCAATAGGGCGCATGAATAATACAACAAAACAGACAGACGGACTAGAGGAAATCAAATATCCATTATAAGGTAATCCTTAGATATTTTCAATATCGATCCATATAATTAAAGAATATTACACCAACTAACACGCTGATTCTCTGTCTAGAAAAAAATAGAAATAACAACGGCTGAAGTCTTGAGATCGTGAACAAACTGCTCAGGATCCGATATAGAATGTAAACAGGTAAAAAAAGAGAGATAAGTAATAAATGAGCAAGGTGCCCTGTCTTTAGGGAAATAGGAAACTCTATTCAAATCAAGTCGACAGCATGTTCTAAAAAATAAAGGGGTGGTTTATGTAAATATAGTATAAACACAAAGCTCCTTACTTATATCCTACTGCCACGCATATAATACAACAGTGGGTCAACTCACTCTGTTGTGGACAACCACATAGAGACTTATGTCCTATGATATAGAAAATGTAATTGCTAAAATAATAAAAAAAAAGATGCAAACCTTGTCACTTGTGATCAATCAAATTGCTAGGGCTAATGCATAACGACACAGAAGGGCCCAAGTGAGATGGACCCCGTATGAACATCAGAATATTTGTAACAGTAGGAATGTTAGTATATACATCATGACTAAAGAAATGTGATCTCTTTAGTATAATTCCGTTTCATGTATTTAATGAAAATACATTCTGTCACCTCATGAATTAGGATTGATCTCCATGTATAGAAACCTGACAGCATATTGTCTATCCATAGGAGAATTACTGAAATTGGCAACCATCCAGTGCCCAGAATATAGGAGAGACTGATTTTATAGTCTTGAAAAAGATGGCAGAGTATCGGCAATAGCCATCGAAACGCGTCGACGCCGTATATACACAATCAAGAGAATACAACTACCCTGGAGTCCATATAATAACGGGCCTAGGTTTAGTTGGTGACAATTATTAGCGTCTCAGATGTGTAATCTCTAATGACAAATTGTTTATGTCTCGTGCATGTCTCTCCTTTGTTGTGATTTTCTCCTTCCTTTTTTTAGATCGTATGCAAATAATGGTTTAATGTTCTTTTAACTAGTGTATCTGATTATGTATATGAAGGAAACATTTTTTATGTAACATTGTGATATTGCTTTGTGATTTTTTTAATTGTGCATACAAACGTTTTATAAATAAATGAATTAATTCATATAAATGTGTGGATAAAATTGGGTGTACAGAAATACTTTTGGATGAATGTATAAGTGTGTGAGCCAAGGGATAAACCTTCTCTTACTGTTTAAGTACCCTAATCCCCTGGTGTTCATAGGGGTCTCTCTCATATATTTGAGCAAAGTCAGTAGTACCCATACCTTCCCTGATCTGACCAATTCACATCATCAAACACTTTCTATGCCTTCCTGCTGGATGCAGTCATTGGTATATATTTATTCAAGGCTGTAACTCTTGAGTCTGCCATTTGTCTGAAATAATCACAAACCTTGGAACTTTCTATGTGACTGAATCATGATTTGAGACATTCCCAGTGTGGAAAAATGAGGAAGACCACCCTCACACCTGCAGTCACCTGAAGGCTAAAATGTAACAATCAGATTTCTGCTTCTCCTGGGTTTTGGGGGAATTTGGCTAAAGCGCCTTAAGCTTCGCAAAGCTCTCCCAGGTAAGCCCTGCCCGCCAATCAGGTCCTTGCAGGTAAAGTGAAACAATGTAAAACGATGTGGCAAATACGTTTAATTCTTAGAAATGAATCTAAAGTGCTAAGAGACTTCAGTGTGTACAAGTGAAGTACAAATTCAGATGGTAATGGATTGTAAGGGCCATTGACACCCTTGATCTAAGGCATTTGTGTCATAGGTTTCGAGGTCACGAACTGGACCAAACAATAGGGGTTTCACCTCGATGTCTTTAATAATGCAAGCAGAGTTGATGCCCTAAGGCAAATGCAGACCTGAATCAATGGCGTGTACCAATCAAATGGATGGTTTCCCTGCAGTCTTCATTTGGCTGAAGTGGAGCTTCGCCAAGGCACCTTATGCCTGCTGTGCCCGATACAACGCCTCTCGTCGAGTTGGACGAGGCCCAAATGCAGCTAAGAACGAGAGAAGTACTTTTCCGAGGAGGCGTTTGGCACTTCTCAAGCACTTGGCAGCAGTCCCTTCTTGCTGTTTATGTAGAACATGGAGCGCTCACAGTACAACCTAGAGGATAAACCTGAACAGACCGCAGCAGTAAATGCCTGTATCCAAGAAGCAGCGGAGAGCTGCACGCACCCTACCGAACACCACCGAGCCACCAGCAGGGAACCCATGGAGAACCTCTACACCTACCCTTAGTCTAAACATGGCGTCCAAGGAGGAGCTGGCCTGGTAGTTCAGGCTGGACGGTTCCCATGAGGAGCAAGGTCAAAGGCTGATATGCATATGACTGGGTCTAAATTGGGGTGGCAAAGTGAGCAAAAGAATGATGGGTTGGTATGGTACCCTGAGCTAATGCCTGTGGTTAGACTTATTGCAAGCAACCTCCCATCACCTTTTGTGTGTTTCATTTACCACCCTAAGTGGGGTGGGTATACCCAGATTTGGGTCCCGTGCTCACAGTGTCACTGGAACCAAGCTGTACTTGGCTGATGAGCCCATAGCAAGGGCTTGTGTTCTGCCTCACGGAGTACCTGGCCTGGCAGTTTGGGCTGGACTGTTCCCATGAGGAGCAGAGTCAAGGCTGATTTGCATATGGCTGGGTACAAACTGAGGTGGCAGGGTGAGCAAAGGAACGATGGGTTGGAATGCTACCCTGAGCAATTGCCAGTGCTTAGACGAATTACAAGCAGCCTCCCATCACCTTCGTGTGTTCCATTTGAAACGAACATGGAATCCAACAGGGATTTTGCAAAAACCCAATCTAGCGTATTACCGAAACCAACCAACCGACCCTAACTTGACTTGTGTCCGTCCACTCCTCTCTGCCTTGGAGGCTCTTCCGAGTACGGTCTACATCATTTTTTTTGCAACAAGTGCTTTTTATGCAATTGCTACGTAATGAACAGGGGTTCTGCCCGTTACCCTCCCATACCTGGGCAAGGAGCATCACAAGGATGGAAAAGTAGAACAAAAGGTACTGAGGGACAAATAAAGCAAAAGCTACTTCAAAACAGGAAACAATTTATTAACCTGTTTTCTTCAATCTTTTTATCAACAATAAATGATATGATTTTTCCGAAGGACAATTATTGAATCACAAAAAGGGGAGGTGACGAAGTTATATACAGTAATCAAAACTTGTAATTACAATATGTACAGAATCTACAACGATGTACCCTAAAGAAAAAGAAAAACAAAGGGGTAAAGAAAACACAATTAATTTTCTGTCGACGCAGTCGCGGTCGCGTTTCCGCCAGTAGTATCTTGTGGCTTCGTCAGGACATGGGTACTGGGAAATGAAGTGTAAGTGGCTCCCCCCGGAGGGAATGCGGGGTTACCACCCTGAGGGATACAAACGACCTCCTCTTATGGTCCAATCAGTTAAAAATCTCCTTCAAGAAAATAAATTCTGGGTGAAAGCAGATAGTTGCAACGGTGTGTATTTTAACGTGCACCTGGACTTTATCACACACCCTCGCTAAGGTCGACAGGAACTACCTCTGTCGCTACAGCTCTTCAGGTCACCGCAGTTTAGAAAAACATTCAGCGTCCGGAAAGCCGATCCGCCGTCCGAGAGTCCAACAACAATCTCAAAAACTTTATGCAATTGCATCAGCCCCACTTTGAAGAAAGTCCACATTCGATAAATCTAAGTGCGCCTTTCTCTAGTTGCTGCTCAAACCCACTTACTCTTGAACCTAGAGCACTGTGTGCGCATGATTATGGAGTCACATCTGTGTCCACCTCTGGAGGCCTCATCTGTTAGATCATCTCAAGCTTTTTTGGTCATATCTGAAGTATGTGTCCAATTCTGGTGGCCACATTTTGAGCATTGTGTACAGCCTGGAGTACTGCGTAAATTGCTGGAGGTCACTCTTGCTGAATAATGTCCAGTTCCAAGACGTCGCATATGAAGCATCGTGCCTGCTTACCGAGACCACATCTAGAGGACTGCGTTTGCTCCTGGAAGTCACAGCTAAAGAATTTGTCAATTTCTGAGTCACATCTTGTCAAGGACAGGATGCGAAGACAGTCTGCGTAAACCCATCTAGAATAACAGAGGAAATAGTGGCTCCTCCCAGTAGCTAAGGTGCCACCCTGCATTATTATTATTATTTGTGTCTTATAAAGCGCACAGCTACCCGTAGGGATTCCCGGCACTAGACCCAGACAGAGTGAGAGTAGTCCCTGGTTCTAAAACAGCCAGGTCTTCAAATCCTTACGAAATGCCGTGAGAGGAGCAACTTAGCAAGGACTCTGGAAGATCATGCCATAGCTTTGGGCCAAGGTGGGAAAATGAGCGATCCCCCCATGCGTGCTTCGAGACTTATACTGGGACTGAGTAGATGACTGTGAGGGCATACGTGAGGGCCATAATTCGGAAGAAAACCCTCAAAGAGGAAGGAACTTCCACTGGCAACCTTGAGATTCTTGATTGAAGCTGTAGAAGGAGATGGTGTAATATTTCCTACTTGTTGTACGGAACACCTGGGAGTTTCAATGCTGCGTGTGCTATCCGCTGGCAGAGGCTTCTAGGTGCTGGTCCGTGATGGCTACAAAGGAAGCATTTATTTCCCTTGACTCTCCATCGGTAGCTTTGGCCAAGCAGTCAACGCCTTACTCCTGGGAATTGGTACAAATAAAATATAAACAACGTATCACACGGCTATGACAATCTCTAAAGGTTACTATGATTCAGAGGTGATGGTTTTTATGGCAAGAGAATTGGTAAATTAGCCTATTTGGTCAAAAACAGAGATCTTTAGATCAGGCGTTTCCCTAGTTATGACCCTCATTATGTTACCAGCAAAAAAACGAAATGGCGGCTGCTGCCTATTAAAGCAATGTCTGCCCGGCTATCCGAGGGGCAGACTTTGCGAAACGCAGGCCTAAGGGGTTCGATGTTTGCATCTTTCCTTCAGTTCTGAGTCACGATCCTTGCATAGCTCACGGCAAGGGGACTACAGAGAAACAGCACGGCTTGTAGTGTTGTAGTGTGGAGATACCAAGACAAGGTCTACGAGAAAAGGAAGGGTATAGCAGCGCCATCACACAAAGCTCGGGTCGCAGCAATGTTCTTCTGAAGAAACAGCTATAACTTCAAAGTTTCCTTGAGTTGCAGGTGAGGTGTCTGGATGCCCCGGGGCAGGGCAC
Source organism: Lissotriton helveticus (assembly GCF_964261635.1). NCBI lineage: Eukaryota > Metazoa > Chordata > Amphibia > Caudata > Salamandridae > Lissotriton > Lissotriton helveticus. The sequence goes on along the minus strand of NC_136064.1, from coordinate 94,407,775 downwards.
CAGGACACAGTTATATCAAGGGCAGAGTCACTCAATAGACAACCCTAACGATCACAGGAGCTTTCGCTGGTACTCGTGGTGACTCTGGCACCCTACAGGTAGGTTTAGTGGACACCAAATGTAGTACTTATCTTAAAAACTACCTTTTGAAGTACCTTTTACAACTCCTTTTGGGCACCCTTGACTTCTGCCCTTCACCGTCATGTCTTGAGGCTGCATAGCAGTTCCGGGCACTTGTCGTTTATGTTTGTAATGCTCTGTGCTTTGTCCTGCCTCTGCCAGCGCCAGCTCACAGCCGGAGCTGCCACATTACAGGGGGCCCACTGTTTGTGACGATATTGATCTGACGAAAGGGCTTCCAGTTGGAGGTCCTGGTAAAGCCAGCTAGCAAAGGGCGAAGTGGATTTCATGTGTCTCTCATCATGCTCCTGTGATGCATGGATGGAATGGTGCGAGAGGGTCATGAGACCTAGGAGACGTGGGGAAGGTCGCAGGTCACAGGTCATTGGGGCAAGGAGGGTATACTCCCATAAGGCAGAGTTTCAACTTAGGATTTCTCACCTGCACTTGTAGTCAGTCTTGTCAGTTCTCCTCTTCGTATGTATGTATGTATGTACCCATGTATGTATGTAAGTATGTACATGTCTTGCTGTTCTAGGGCTTGGGCTGCTCCACGGCCACAGGAGGGCTGGCAGGTTGTTCATGGTGTGCTACTGATATCCTCCGGGTCTGGGGTGACACCAATGTCCTGGGGTTCTGGGAAGACGCTGACATCCTCTGGACCAGAGATGATGCCGATGTCCTTTGGTCCTGAGAGGACACTGAGGTCCTTTGATTCTAAGATGACGCTGATGTCCTCTAATACTGGGCTGATTCTAATGTTCTCTGGTCCTAAGATGATGCTGACGTCCTCTGGTCCTAAGATGATGCTGACATCCTCTGGTCCTAAGATGATGCTGACGTCCTCTGGTCCTAAGATGATGCTGACGTCCTCTGGTCCTAAGATGATGCTGACGTCCTCTGCTCCTAAGATGATGCTGACGTCCTCTGGTCCTAAGATGATGCTGACGTCCTCGGCACCTAAGATGATGCTGACGTCCTCTGCTCCTGAGATGATGCTGACGTCCTCTGGTCCTAAGATGATGCTGACGTCCTCTGGTCCTAAGATGATGCTGACGTCCTCTGGTCCTAAGATGATGCTGACGTCCTCTGGTCCTAAGATGATGCTGACGTCCTCTGGTCCTAAGATGATGCTGACGTCCTCTGGTCCTAAGATGATGCTGACGTCCTCTGGTCCTAAGATGATGCTGACATCCTCTGGTCCTAAGATGATGCTGACGTCCTCTGGTCCGAAGATGATGCTGACGTCCTCTGGTCCGAAGATGATGCTGACGTCCTCTGGTCCTAAGATGATGCTGACGTCCTCTGGTCCTAAGATGATGCTGACATCCTCTGGTCCTAAGATGATGCTGACGTCCTCTGGTCCTAAGATGATGCTGACGTCCTCTGGTCCGAAGATGATGCTGACGTCCTCTGGTCCTAAGATGATGCTGACGTCCTCTGGTCCTAAGATGATGCTGACGTCCTCTGGTCCTAAGATGATGCTGACGTCCTCTGCTCCTAAGATGATGCTGACGTCCCCTGGTCCGAAGATGATGCTGACGTCCTCTGGTCCTAAGATGATGCTGACGTCCTCTGCTCCTAAGATGATGCTGACGTCCTCTGGTCCTAAGATGATGCTGATGTCCTCTGCTCCTAAAATGATGCTGACGTCCTCTGGTCCTAAGATGATGCTGACGTCCTCGGCACCTAAGATGATGCTGATGTTCTCTGCTCCTGAGATGATGCTGACGTCCTCTGGTCCTAAGATGATGCTGACGTCCTCTGCTCCTAAGATGATGCTGACGTCCTCTGGTCCTAAGATGATGCTGATGTCCTCTGCTCCTAAAATGATGCTGACGTCCTCTGGTCCTAAGATGATGCTGACGTCCTCGGCACCTAAGATGATGCTGATGTTCTTTGCTCCTGAGATGATGCTGACGTCCTCTGGTCCTAAGATGATGCTGACGTCCTCTGCTCCTAAGATGATGCTGACGTCCTCTGGTCCTAAGATGATGCTGATGTCCTCTGCTCCTAAAATGATGCTGACGTCCTCTGGTCCTAAGATGATGCTGACGTCCTCGGCACCTAAGATGATGCTGATGTTCTCTGCTCCTGAGATGATGCTGACGTCCTCAGCACCTAAGATGATGCTGATGTTCTCTGCTCCTGAGATGATGCTGACGTCCTCTGGTCTTGTCTTAGTGGGCATTTCCCCCTTGTGTTTAAGAAAATGTCATATGGGGAGATTCATTTTGATTAAATGTACCAGTTGACTCGATGCCCACATTAACAGTGAGTTCCTGTTGTGTGCTTTCAGCTAACGAGCAGTGCATTCTGGGAGTTATAGTCCTGGTTCGCTTCAGGCTTTTGATGACAGTGTTTGAAAAAAGCATGAGCCTGTAATGTTTTGTCTCTGGTCACGTGGAGCTATCTGGTAACCTTGGCTTTTTCACAGCCTGACCCTCGTGACTTGCTGCAACAGCAGCACACGACTACCCCAAGATCACACAATGCGGTTACAGTCTCACCAGGGGAAGCACCGAGTTACACCCAACGCCTCAGGCTCAGTGCTGCACAACAGCAGAGAGTCAGCCACCTTCTCAAGTGAGTGCATTCTCTGCCTCACCTCACTCCGGTGTCCCAGCACTGGCTGGGCAGGGAGCGCCCAGAGGTATGTCGGAGTAAGGGCAGGGCCTGAGAAACACCACATTTTTGAGAGGCCCGAGCGATGGCTCATCGTATTTGCGTCATTTTAATAATACATTGTGGGTCACAGCGCTTGCAACGTACGTGCAAGCAGAGGGCGTGAGAACCAGGCCAGGTGAATGTTTAATATTCCCTCTGTAATGAATGGAGTACTGTCATGAACCTGATGACCACATCAAAAGTCTTTATTTCGGGTTTACAGTACCATAAAAGAAAAAATCACATAGATCTTGCATGGCAATAATCAGAATAAAAGGTACTGTAAGTTAAAATACTTCCTATACAGGCTCTTTATAGTTTAAAAAGAGATAAAAATTAGGGTTAAAAGCTTATCACAAAAATACAATATGTGCATAGTGAAAATATAAGCATATTTCAATATTTAAAAGATGCGTCCTAACATCAAAATTGAAATGGGAAGCAATCCAAGTATTTACATTCCAAAGTGCTAGTGCGAAATACACGCCCATCTGTTCAGATTATTTGGGTTTCAATTCATTTACTTCCTTCAAGTCGATAAAATCGATAGGGCTCTCCTTCTAATGGACCATCATTTACCCAGAAATGTTGCTGTTGCATAAACAAAGAATGGTCTGGCATCTGACTTCATATATGTCAGACCATTCTGACGTCAGAGGGTGCACGTGATGACATCACAAGCCGCACTGCAGAGTCCTCTCTTGTTTGAGAGTTTGTGGTTTTGGGGAGGAGGGTGACCACGTTAGCCCCTGGAATTGCAATCAGTGGTTCATATGTACCTGTTGTTATGGGCAGGCTACGGCCCCTAAATGTTTATATTCTGCCGCTCAGGTAAGTGGCGCAGAACCTGATCTGGGTGTAGTGTTCCATCGCAGATATTTATGTTACGCTGCAGCGCCACCTGGTGGCCGATTCGTAGAATGCTGCATTGTTGGAAAAGCATCAGAGTACGTTTCGTAAGAAACATCAAAACCTAGAAGAGACCCACAAAGGTTCTGAAAAGAGGCCGGCTTTAGTACTGGTGGCGCCCTGTGCGACAATGTTTGTTGGCGCCCCCTCCTCACCCCCCAATGACCATCTCGCCACGGATTCCCTCACTAACACCCAGGGCTTTAAGTGGGATGAAAAAACTGGGGGGTCTCTCAAAGGGGCGTGGGCAGTGTAATTAGGGGCATGGTTTTGAAACACTTACGCTAAAAATCTGCTTACCATAGTGTGCCAACCGACTTGTATATGGCTGTTTCTGTCATTGCATCCAGATATTTGATACAAGTAACATCCTACCTACAACAAGCAAGGACTATTGGCTTTGTCAATGGTTGTTAGTTGCATAAGATAAATAAGCTGCAAATATGGCTTGTATGTAATATTAAAAAAGCTTCCAATTAAAGCCCTGGTGACACTACCACAATGTTGCTGCTCTTGCATTTCAGAAAGAGATGGGAAATCCAGAAAGAAAATGACTCTTTAAAGGATTTCCCTTCCCCCACAACGCTCACCTGGCATGACGTCATGACGTAACTTCTCCACTAGTGAGAAGTGAGCAGTGCACATTGATGTGCTTGCTGTCTCGAAACAGGTCTATATCGGGCTGTTTTGCGCCCTGGCACTTTTTTCCGGACTGCAGTGACAGCAAACTGCTGTAACTGCAGTTCGGAAAAAACTGACCACCTGTGCCAAGGCTCAAAACAGAGCCCGATAGAGACCCGTTTCGAGGCCCCCTTTCAAAAACTGCCAGGGCTCAGACCCCTTGAGACCCGGCTCACTTAAAGCCCTGCTAACACCACCACTTGACAAAGCACCCCAAGTCTAAATAACCACTGTCTCTTAGATTGATTTAGTTTTATAGCGCCACTCATACGAGTATAAGGTGTCAAAACACTTTTCATCGCACATACGTTGCACGGAGACAATAATACGTGTGTAAATCAGTGTATAGGAAATGTTACATAAGACAGAGGCCTACAAGGGGTAGGAGTCACATGTCATCCATACTGGTAGGCAGTATAGTTAACAGTCCTTGGTCTGGAAAAGCACAAATACAGAATTTAAAATGTAACACCATTATTAGGGGTTTTCTTTAATAATAAGAATTGATTTCTACCCAAATGAACCCTTTTTGCAATATTAGGATAAGAAGAGACTGGGCAAAAAAACATGTAGCTGTAATATCTTCCTTGCAGTTTGCATGCAGCTCTTTGACGACAGTTAATAGCTCACTCTATATTAGGATTTTAACTTTAAAACTGCAAGTAACCAAAGGATTGCTCTGACAAAAGCGATGACCCATCGACCTATTTAAAGTGTATGCACTTTGTGATCTGAATGGGACACGCTCTCTGCAGCAGGCACATTAACCTTCTGTGGTATGATGAGTCTAAACCTCCACTACCAGACAAAGCTCCGGTCTCTCTCCAGGAAGAACATTAATTACTGGAGTTATGGAGTTATGGTGACATTTTTATTGATGCTTGAAAATTGCTGGGACAAGGAAGTGGCATCTGGTGCTTTTAAAACAATAAACATGGTGCCCCCACCCTAACTCAGCGCCTGGTGCGGTGGCACCGATTACACCGACCTGTCTAAAATCAAGGGGTGTCTGGAAGACTGCTTTTCAGGGGGTGCTTTAAAGTGACAAACTGGAAAAAGCCTTTCTATTTGAAGTCCCTTGAACAATCCGCCAGTACGACAGACAGATAGAAGTTTAGAGGTAGGGACAAAAACAGGGGGCGTGATGAGGAGGGTGGACAGTCCTGCACGTGTAACTATTATCCGACACTCATCCATTTGCAGGGGAAACATCCTTTACAACGCAACTTTTACCACGCAGTGCCTTTACGACGCAACTTTTACAACGCAAACCATTACAACGCATTGCGCTGGGGGGCGCTCTAGGATAGGGAATACGTTTTAATTTACTCTCCAACACCTTTCCAACTATCCATGGGGACTGGAGTTGGAATAGTAAATTAAACTATTCACTATCCAGCGCCCCAAAGCACTATGCGTTGTAATGGTATGCGTTGTAAAAACCGCGTTGTAAAAGCATGCGATGTAAAAGCATGTGTTGTAATGTCGTACATCCATTTGCAGGTATTCACAAGCATTTTGCAGGCAGTTTGCCACCACAGAGCTGCACATACAAGCTCTCACACAGCCCGGCGTGAGTGTCTTCCGAGATTTGGAAAAGGAGGGGGCAGCCGTGTGCTGCATGGGGCTGCCGGGAGGAGGGTTGTCCACAGGGGAAAAACACTTTCATTTTCAATGTTCACCACAAGAAGTATGGACCACCCAGGAGCAGGCATGGAAGAACAGGAGCTTCGCACACACATCAATTCCTTGTGTCGATTCCATGCATCCCAGAAAAGATTGGAGTCCATGCAACTGACGGCAGTCCTGATGTGCCCCAGCAACAGACTGCAGGAAGGATGGAGAAACACCATAAACACAGGAAACAACTGCAAGACACTGCTGGAATCATAGTTTAGCAACAACCACACAAGAAACAGCAGCAAGAGACTGCAGGAAAACACCAACCACACTGGAAATTACTTTAAAAACTGCAGGGAGCATGGATGACACCACCGATCACACAAGACACAGCAGCAAGAGACTGCAGGAAAACACCAACCACACTGGAAAATACTTTAAAACTGCAGGGAGCATGGATGACAACAACGACCACACAAGACACAGCAGCAAGAGACTGCAGGAAAACACCAACCACACTGGAAAATACTTTAAAACTGCAGGGAGCATGGATGACACCAACGACCACACAAGACACAGCAGCAAGAGACTGCAGGTAAACACCAACCACACTGGAAAATACTTTAAAAACTGCAGGGAGCATGGATGACACCAACGACCACACAAGACACAGCAGCAAGAGACTGCAGGTAAACACCAACCACACTGGAAAATACTTTAAAAACTGCAGGGAGCATGGATGACACCACCGACCACACAAGACACAACAGCAATAAGAGACTACAGGGAATGGAAGAACTCCAATCCCAGGGACAACTGCAACAAATCCGAAGGGCGAAGACTAACCACACAGGGAACAACAACAAAATACTTCTGCAACTATAAGAGATAGAGCACCAAACAAACAGAAAATGATACCAAGGCTGTAGGAAATCAGACAACAACATTAACACTTGAAACAGAAAAAGAATGCAACGTGAATGAGGGCAAAAACTACACAGGAGTGTGCAGGTAGAGTGGAAGAACAAACAACCAATCACAAAGGGAACAAGAGCACGGGAATGCCAGAATGGGACATATCTCAAACAAGAAGATACAGGGGCCTGGGAGAACAATCCAGCTAACCACACAGGGAACAAAAGCATGAGACAGCAGGAGGAGGACTAGGAAAACTCTTATCCACACAAGAAACAACATCAGAGGGCTGCAGGAAAAAAAAAAGAACAAACCACAAAAGTATCGAGAATAAAGGAAGAATGGAGATAGCTCACCAACAGGAATATACAGGAGGGCTGTGAGAACAATCCACCTAACCCCACAGGGAACTAAAGCATGAGACAGCAGGAAGAATGGAAAAACTCAAATCACACAAGAAACAACATCAAAGGGCTGCAGGGAGAACTGCGACAAACCACAAAGCTATTGAGAATACGGGAATAATGGAGAAAGCTCACCGACAGGAAGATACATGTGGACTGGGAGAAGAATCTGGCTAACCCAATATGGAAGAAAAGTAAGAGACAGCCAGAGGAATGGGAAAACTCAAACCACACAAGAAACATTAAAAGGCTGCAGGAAGAACAGCAACAAACCACAAAGGTAACACGAGCAGGCGAATATGGGACGAATGGAGATAACTAACCAACAGGAAGACACAGAGGGAACAAAAGCAAGAGACAGCAGGAGGAATAGAAAAACTCAAACCACACAAGAAACAACATCAAAAGGCTGCAGGAAGAATGGCAAGAAACCACAAGCTATCGAGAATATGGGAAGAATGGAGATAGCTGACGGACAGGAAGATACACGGGGACTGTGAGAAGAATTCTGCTAACTTCACAGGGAATGAAAGCAAGAGACAGAAGGAGGAATGGAAAAACTCAAACCATACAACATCAAAAGGCTGCAGGAAGAATGGCAACAAACCACAAAGGTAACACGAGCAGGAGAATAGGGGACAAATGGAGATAACTAACCAACAGGAAGACACAGAGGGAACAAAAGCAAGAGACAGCAGGAGGAATAGAAAAACTCAAACACACAAGAAACAACATCAAAAGGCTGCAGGAAGAATGGCAAGAAACCACAAGCTATCGAGAATATGGGGAGAATGGAGATAGCTGACGGACAGGAAGATACAGGGGGACAGTGAGAAGAATTCGGCTAACCTCACAGGGAATGAAAGCAAGAGACAGAAGGAGGAATGGAAAAACTCAAACCACAAAACAAACAAGCTCAAAGGACTGCAGGGAGAATAGCAACAAACCACAAAAGTAATAAGATCAGGCAGGTAGGAATGGTGAACACTAACCACAACAGCAACTACTGCAGGAGGAAAGAGAGAACTAAACACACAGGACCTCATTTACAATATTTTGATGCACGGCAGCGCAGCAAGCCTTCCTGCTGTGCCACCGTGCGCCAAAAGAAAGGTGCAGGAATGTGCCGTATCTACAAGATTCCTGTCCTTTTCCCCTAAACTGACGCACAAAGGGCTGCCATGAGCCAACACAGGCACCCTTGCGCCATGCAGAATGCAGCACAGAGGGAAAAAGGAAAAACAAGGAGCGATAAAGGCATTTCTCCTTGTTCCGCCTTCCTTCCGCCTTCCTTGGGGATACTTAGGAATCTGCTGCATTCCCAGGTTTACAAAAGCTCCTTAATTTGGGAATGTCTCGGAATCCATGGAAGTTGCGTGGGAACACCCAGGGAACGCCCCTTTCCCACAGAGTAATGTGAGCAAGGGAGCCATATTTACAAGGCCGTGAAATGCCACGCAGGGTGACTGTACGCGGCCTTGTAAATATGGGGCGGCGCTGATACCTGCCTATGCAATGCAAACATTCAAAGTCTCCCAGCTCTCCCCTTCACCTCCAGCACCGCCCTCTCAAAATAACCCTCCGACCCCCCCCCATACTGTTGGATTTCGCTGCAGAAACTGCTCTGAATGCGCCATCATTACCAGTAACTGCGAGGAACAGGGACTCAAAAGCGCCCATTTTGGAAGCAAAACAATAACGAAATACTTTGATGCAAAGATTAACCCCTTGCATGCTGATGACGGAACCGCTCCGTCATCAGCTGCGGGTGCGCTGTGCTGATGACGGAGCGGTTCCGTCACGGCCCGCCCCGCTCGATAGAACGCTCATGCGCGGCGCGAATTCCGCGCCTGCGCTGAGGGTTCTATTGAGCGGGGCAGGCCATGACGGAACCGCTCCGTCACGAGCACAGCTCAACCGACGCTGGTGACGGAGCGGTTCCGTCACCAGCATGCGGCCGCCGTGCGGCCGCCCCGCCCCCTTAGCACTGCGGCGGAATAGCCGCCGCAGTGAAGGGGTTAATAGACGTGATATGCACGAGCTCTGAGACAAGGCGGCTGGAAGAGGTTCCAGGAAGGAGAGGCGCCTTCCCTGGAACTCGGGCAGGAGGGAGGCAGCGTGGGGGCGGGGGGTGGCATGGGGAGCAGGGGGTCGGGGGGGGGCAGGGAGGTGTATCACATGGGGTTTAACAACTTGTCTCCACGTAGTGCCTCACACAGCACTTCTTCCAGTATTGCAAATAGCAAGTGTTACTTGATTTATTGCTACTCAATTACCGATCGCCTGAAGATGAGAGGCTGAAGTGGCCATGCCACAGTTAGATCAGGTGAAACTCAGCCCACAGCAGAGGTGAGCAGCGAGCGTGCCATACCTGTACTGGTGCGCCCACACATTTCGGGTTTGTGCTGATTGGTGTGGGCACGAGAGGGCACCTGCCCGCTACACACTGAGCAGGTCTTCAGTTGTGGAGAGATGTGTTACACAGCTGCGAAGTCACGTGACGCGAGGCACCACAGGCCACGCCTGGCTTTTTAGACTACAGTGCCAGGGTCGGATTGGTAAGGCGGGCACTCGGGCAATGCCCGAGGGGCCGGTATCGAAGCTCCAGCTGTGGGCTGCTTTTTTGGCAGCCCGGGTGGGGGAGGGGGGGCGTTGGGCTGTGTCTGGTGTGTTCGGATGCCACCAACGGCCCAGTGTGGCCCTGAGTGGCCTCTCTGGAGGCAGATGGGCGTCCATTACCTTCCCTTTATCAATGGGCAGAGGTGTCCCCCCCTTTCTCTCGCTGGGCCGCCCAATTAATGTGTGCATACTGCGCAGGCGCAGGGGGCCTGGCAGAAGTGGCCTCACTTGTTTTCAGGTGTTCATAACATTTCGCCAAAGCAGTGTTTTGAGAAAAGGCAATGTGCAAATGTGGGCCACTTTTTTTTTTAAGCATGCCCGGGCCGATTTCGAATTCCAAACCAACCTTGCACAGTGCAGCACGTGCAGGGGTAGTTGAACCTCTGGTTTTAATTTTAAAAGTGCTTCAAAATACACCACACTTGCCGCACTAAAAGCGCTTTCCACGAAGCAGTCAGTTCAACAAACCCACGCCTTAATGACAGTGAAATGGCGTGACCTTTGATCCCCGATAGCTTCATGAGAAGTGACATCACCCAGATAATGGGTTCATTTTTTTGTTTTTAAGAACATTCTCTAATGAGACTTTGTAGGATGCAGTGAGTCAATAAACATTATTAGTCACCAAACAGCATGGGTCCTGGAGTATTGTTTACATGCCATACAGCACTTCAAGGCCTTGCTTAGGGAAGTAAGCACTATATAAAGACAATCACAATACATAACAACTCTGGCACTAACACACCTATGGTTAACGAACCCACTGGTTGGCTCACGTGTGGGGCAGAGCAGGAGAACGGAAAGAAAGAGCTATTTTTGTTGGACCAGCCTGGAAACAGACCACACAAGGTCTCCTGCCCTGACTATGCCACCGGCCCACAAAACTCTCAGCTTCCCCACTTGCATCCATTTCAACCCATCCAGACAGGGGTTTTGTCTCTGTCCCGTGGAACTTTTTGTGCTGGATTTATAACAGGATAAATGCAACACAGTAAAAGAAAGACCCGCACTTGATTGGCTACTTGAATGCAAGAGGGAAACCTGAGGGCGCTGAAGGTGGCGATAAGGAATACAAAGGGTAGAGCCCTCTGACTACTCAATCACACTACACAACCTGTCTGCCTCCAAAGGTACAACCTTCCAAACCATGGTAGATCTAACTCCAATGCGACAAAATGCTTCCAAAGCTCTCTGATGCATGCATTCCACTAGTAAACATTCTATTTTTACACATCATTTGTTGCAAGGGCCATGGGGGTGTGGCGTAATGGCCCGAGCTGAAGACTTTGGAGCCGGTGGGACCCAGGTTTTGAGTCTCTGCATCAACGTCAACATCTTGTAATTCTGTGCAAATCACTTGATTTCCCCATACCTACAAGTCAACGCCTTGAGACTCTCGCAGGTAATTTGCTTTGCTTTACAAAGCCTAGATTTATTTATTGGAATAGGTGTCCAGGGGCTCGAGAGGCGCACGTGACCACTTTCTGCATCCCTGAGGCACTTTTATACTATAGAATGGGCCGCAGACGCCTGTCATGACAGAGCTGAAGGCGCGTCAGCGTGATCTCAAGTGGGCATTCCCTCATTTGCATGGGGCACCCGCCCACTCTGTGCCCAGCAGTATTACAGACTTGGGGTCAGAGGCAAAGAGCGGTCAGACGCCCACTGCCCGTGTGTCACATTAAGGTGGTTCAGTCAGGGCGTCCCTGGAGGGGGCCTTTTGAAAGGGGGTGCAATGGATCCCCCAGACGTCCCCCACAGGCAGGTGCCATCAACCGCTGCACCTGCCTGCAGGGCGATTTCTGCCCACCTCTATCCTAATGATTCAGAATCGTGGGCTGCAGGTATGTACAAAGAAATGACAGGCTTCCATATTACTAACCAAAAAGTTCCACCCTAGGCTTTTTTCTTTGCATTGTAAAACTTATCGTCCTGTTTATGACATAAAAAATTGGGTACGACATGTTACCAGAATGCAAAGAAAAAATGTGGATAGGGTTAGCTCCTCACACATGCAATGGAGAAACTTGAGAGCCTTGGGGTCACTGAATGGAAAACAAATATTATGACGCCCCCGTGACCCCAAGCATTTCGCAGACTCTCCTCTCTGATAATAAAGAGCCGTACTGTATCCAGACTAATCAAGAGACAAGATTGAAATTATAATATCAAAGAACATACAGGCTTCCCCAACTCTTTGTACAAATGGACAGCCCTCCCAGGGCTTAATCCAAGCGAAGCCTTAACAGCGAGGAGTTGAAAAGAACGTAGTATGCAGAAACACAGTCAAAACTCAGAGGGCATACAACAGGGTTTCAGAACCACGTATTAACAGAAAATGATGCCACACTGGTACCCAGGGCTGTTCCCATAACTCAAAATGATTTAAATCAGACTCAAACAACACAACTCTCTCTTTTCTGTGAGGAGAACTTCCTCAACTACTGACCCACCCTCTCATAATCACAGGCCTGCCGTTCACAAAAACTGAATGTTAGATGGTGTGTTTTCCATGGAGCTACAACAAGAAATATACCTGTAGGATTTTGTAGGTGATTCGGCTTCTCCATTTTTGACCCAATGAAACGCATTGTAGTTGTAAGGAAATACCGCTTTTGTGTGGGGACCCCCGAAGTTTTTGGACTTATACTGTTGGTTATTGACTCTCTGAGACCTGCTAACCAAACCTCAGTGTAAGTGTCCTGATCCTAAAATGCAGGTCGAATTTGCCGTGCCCAATAGGAAATGACTAACTTACCTCTGCGTGCTTAGTGTAGGTACACAGGGCATGTAAATGAGAGGGGTATCCCAGGGGTTGCAGGACTGGTTGTGCCACCCCGGAGGTCCTCCATGTACAACGAGGCTCCCAGTCCACCACTGCAGACTGGGAGAGCAGTCGTACACTGCTGGTCTGATTTTGCAATGACGAGGCAGTGACAAAGTCTCCACTTCCTTTGTGCATCTGTGTTTCACCCTCTGGCAGGCCTATTGAGTCCACAAGGCAGGGCAGGGGCAACATATGGCACCGGCAGGACATGTCGTTTACATGATTTGGCAGTGAAAATGCAAAACTGTCATTTGTTCTGTGGAAAAGCTTGGTCGCTCAAAAGGCACATGCACAATTACACACTGACCCCCTCACCTGTGCTAAGCCCTGAACAATACAACCAAAGTAGGCACTCAGAGGTATTAAAAAACTCCCTACATTAAGCTCAACTTGTACCTCGAGTCAAAATTAATTTAACTTGTTGCCTTTAAACCTCCTGTGCCTTCCCGAGCACACATGGAGCCTGTTCCACGAGGCAACCTCCTGAAGAGACGTGCCAATGACTCCCAGGAAGCGAAACCATGAGGGATTGCAGGCCAGCGAGGTGCTACCTCCCTCCTGCAGAAAGGCACCTGGGCGTTGGCCCCAAAAGGCAGGCTTCAAAGGGAAGCTGCCTTTGAAGGGCAAATGTGTCACACTAGGGTGGAAGGCTGCCCAACTGTTTATTCAGACAGGCTGGCACAGAGCTGGAGCAGAGAGGAGAACCCAGCTGCCAAACCGGGGAGCAGAGAGGAGAACCCAGCTGCCAAACCGGTTTCCCCAGGGGTGGGGTAAGGAGGTCCACATGACAAGAAATCTTGCCATCTTGGAGTGGGCAGCAGGTGCCAAACTTCATAGGAAGGGGGTCGCCAGGTGGGAGGGAGCCTGGTAGCCCAAAGGGTACCGACCACATCCTGCCCCAGTGGCATTTTCCAAGCATAAAGAAGGCACCCCGACCACGTATCTCAACAGCCTTGAAAGGAGGACCGAAGGACTGTCCTGCTGCACCAAGGGACCAGCAAAGAGAGGCTGCACCACCAAAAACGGTGATGGATCAAGCCCTGATCTTTGGACTGGGTGAGAGTACTCTGCTTAATTCAGACACTCTGTTCATCACCACCCCCTTTTCTGAATCATTTTGTCCACCATAAGCGTGGAAGGGTATACTCAGATGTGAGTCCCTTGCTCATTGCACCATCAGGATTCAAGCAAGCCGGGCCGACGAGGCTGAAATGCCAGAAACCGGTCCCCGGTAGCTTGTCTCCTTTCTGGTGAAGAATTGGCTTGGTAGTTTGGTTTGCCCTGTTCCCATCATGCACTGGGACAGGAACAGACTAATTTGCATGTAGCCAGGTTCTGAGCTGGGATGGTGCAGTGAGATAAATAACGGTGATGGATCAAGCCCTGATCTTTGGACTGGGGAAGAGTGGTCTGCTTAATTCAGACACTCTGTTCATCACCACCCCCTTTTCTGAATCAGCACCACCAATGACTGCATCTGCTGCACCTGGTGGCTAGAGAAGAAAGAGACTGTGCCTGTCATGTCTTGTTCAAGGAGAAGTTATCTCCAGAGCCCAGCAAAGCCTAGCGGCTCCAAGGGCCGGCCTACTGGCCTCCTGTTCACAGCACAGGAACACAACAGCTGAAGAAGCCTGCCCGGGCATGTTGACAGCTCAAACTCTTCAAGCAGCTGCCACCGCGGTCATGCAGCTCCTGGGATCAAGACCCGACACACAGAGTTGCACCAGGAGTTCCCTGAGCCCAGGAGTGCTGTCAGAGAGCTGCTGGGACCCTCAGAGGATGAGCTATTGAGTCAGGCAGGATTGGCCGGTGACCGCAACACCGAGTGACTGGTAGTCCAGTGACGACTGGACTTCTGGCAGCCTAGAGAGGACTTAATGGGAAGTTAACCCTGTAACCAGGACCTCCCCACACAGTTCAGGGGCTGAGGAGTATTTGCAGCAAGACCCCGATTGACCTCATTGCATCCACAGCATCCTTGGAGCATCTTGAGCATCCTTTATCCCTTGCATCAGGACCACTCCATAGGAATCCATTGCAATGCAGATAAAGTGCCTGGAACTGCTCAAAGACTGCTCTTCTGTAGCGGTAACTCTTTCTGAGGGCCTTGCTGGTGCCACTGACTGGCTCCCTGCAGGAGTTGGTTGCCTCAAGTAACTCTACCTGACCGCATTGAAACATGCCCAAGTTTTCCTTGAAAAAGTATCTAAGGGCTTCATTTATTGAATTTGCCAATGCTTGTCTGTAAAAATCCATTGATTTATTATTTATTGGAAATGTCCTATCTCCAGAACCCTCTGATAGATCTTTTTTATAGTGGTGCTTACATTTATATAAAAATTATGTCTATTTTTATAAATTGGTGTTGGATTTCTTGAGTGTCACGTTGATTTCTTCTTCAGTTGTTTTGGTGTTGTTTAATTGCTTTACACTTGTTCCTCTGTGTAAGTCTTGCTGCTCAGAGCCACAACTATGCAGGATTGAGCCAAGGGCTTGACAGACAAAATCTACTGAATCGAAAGGGGTTGGTAAGTGTATTACACGGCGAGGTCACACAACCATACCATATCATTTACCCCATTTCCTCACAGTGGTGAATACTTGGTTTTAAGGGTCAGAAAAAAGGATCACAAATAAAGGGTGACAACATATTTCAGTCACAATATAAGTCATTTGTTGTGGTATCATCTTCACTTCAGGAATTGCGAGTTCTAAAGTGATTTTACTGTGGGAAAAATTCTGACCCTGTGCCGGGTTTTGATGAACCATGTTTCTGAGATAAAACGTTTTCTCTTATGACTTTCTCAAGAAAATTATTAAAGATGCTCCAGTTGGTAACATGAGGACACACTTTCCATAAACTGACAGCTACCGTCCTCAGCATATGAGAATAAAGTCTGATATTCTGAGTACTTCCAACAGCAGCAGCAGCCTGTCAGTGGAGTCCTAAGTATTATACTGAAACCCTAGCAGACACTTTTAATGAGCACTAACTTTTTATAATAATGACAACGTGAGGCACCCCTAAGCGCGACGACACTGGAGTCTTCTCTGTAGAATGGAGAGCATTTTCCATGGAGGAAACTGTAGTCGAAAAAGAAAGCGAGGGGGTTCATTCGGTCACAGAAATTATGGTTAGTGCTCTAGAAAGCTAAAATAAGAACTAGTTTTCAAATATCTTCCTTATCCAGGCCAGAAAATACATCTTGCACGCTGAATGTAAAATGCCCTGCCGACACCAGTGGCAGCTTTCTAATTACCCCCTACTGTAGCTTCACTCCAGAGTTCTAATGTACAACTAGAGCGCTAACATTCTGTATTCAAGACAAAAGTGAGGCACTCCTGAACGCCATTTTGTTGGAATAGGAGCTGCTGCATTTAAAGGCTTCCTATGGAGCAGGTTGTATTAAATGCACATGAGATGCTAATGCAGGCACGGGACCAGCTGGGCTACAAAAACTGTTCTTGGAAGCATTGGCATTTGTTCACGTCATAATACTATTTTAAAGTAGCTAAAGCAGATCATTAGAGAGATTGCACACAGTTATTGCCACTTTTTCCAATGAAGCCCTGCCGCCTCTTCCCTTGAGATTGGATTTTAAACCCCACTCCAAAGCTCTGACCAGCTCATTTGACAGAAGGACTTAGCACCTGGAGGAGAAGAGGATGTCTCGCATTAAATGCCAGTAAGACCAGCCGATGGTGGTTGGTTCCCAGGCACCTATTATAACCCAGAGAGTCAAACTACCAGGAAATCTGGTTCATTCTGAAATCTGCCTCTTCTGAGTTATGAAACCGTTGGCAGCACTGCTTTATTTCACCTGGAGTCTACCAGTGCTCGGCTCCGGCACTTCTTTCCAGCCTCCAACACTTATGTTTTTTACAGCCATGTGGTAGAATGCAAGCCCTCAACTCACCACATGGTGGTGTGTGCTCAGCAGGGATTCTCCAATAGCCCTGGCCCCACTGCCTCATAATGACATCAAGTGGGACAGAGGTTGGTGGGGTTGGGGCGGGTGGAGAGGCAAACGGATGCATGACACAGTTCTCGCCCGTAAGAAACCTGGGGGTGGGGGGCGGGCAAGCACCATGCATCTTTCACCTGCCTCCAGAAGGGTCAAGAGCTCTTCCTGCCCTCCACCAATCACTTCATGGCCCTTTAGCAACTTCTCAGTTTTAACACACGACCCCCAGCAAGGGAGGAAAAAGGCAGACAGCGCAATACCAGTTGTTTCCTCTCCAAGACCACACCGCCACAGGAGGGAGGAGGTGCCTGTTTACAGGATTCAGGGTTTTGCTGCAGCATTGAATCCCAGCCTTCGTAGCACCGGGCACACTTGCTGCTGTTCGCTCCAAAACCCCTCTCCTTCTTGGATCCGGGTCGCTGAGGCAGGTCCGGTGACACTGGAGCACAGGGTGTGAGGAGCACCCATGTCTTTGCCTACCCACCCAGCCAGGGGAGGCAGAGGTGGCCCATTTTTACTGCTTGCATTAGGGGCCATCCTTCCTGGGATCTTTAGCAGGTGAGCTGGAGAGGGGAGCCCAGGCCTATTGTCTTTCCCAATGCTTGTTTTATGTGCAGGACCTTTGGCTGATGAATTTAGTGGTCCGTAATACTTTCCCGACTGCAAGATCTGTGGGAGTTAGTGTGTCTACGGTCTTTTATACAAGAAACTTGTCCTTCAAGGACCTTTACATTTAGGCCTTGATTACAACCCCCTTATTTATTCAGATGGGGCTGGTAACTCTGGTCAATGACCACATTGAGGTACAAGGTCTGTGGTAAACTCGTAGATCTGTCGTCTTTTACCTGGAGACTTCGGTTGCTGAAAGCAGCCAACATCTCTTGGAGAAAATGTAGAATTGCCAGGAGAATTGGTACCTAAATAATCGATTCCACTTGTAATTCCTCATCTCTAAGGGGACCAGCAGGACCACTTCTATAAACTCACAGTAACTCAGCCACATAGAGCTCTCGGTAGCCCCGGCATTGCCAGCTCCTCAGGCGAGATTAGCGGGGTGGACTACCGGTGGACTCGGAATGAGGCCCTTAGGGTAAAAAATAAATAAATCTGTATTTGTACAGCGCAAACTACTCACCCTTATGGGTCTCAAGGTAGACTGACCAGTCAAGCGCACACAACAAATATAAACGATATGAGTAATCGAGTTAAAGTCTTCAAAGGATAAGATCGCACATGAATGTTCTTTCCATTTCTGTTTTAATAAGTATGTGAATGTTTCTCCTGTCAAAGGAGATCCATACAGAAAGAAACCAGCCGACACGTGTTTCGTCAGTAAGGGTGTTAACCCAATGACTCTTCAGGGCTGAAAAGGTGTGGAATATCGTATTGTCGGGGGAGCGGTGACAATTCCGAACCGCTCCTGTTCGGGTTATTTTCAAAATTGGAGTGTGCAAGGGTCCGCACACGGAATCAATTGTGTAACCAAAAAAGGGGGGCGTATTTCGACAATGGCGGGTGTTGCCAAAAGTCTCTGCATAGGCGGCGTTGCGCCGTGAGTGGGACGTGGAGGATGTTCGCCAGATACGGATACGGGTCTCAAGGTGCTGGGGGCCATCATGGAAATTAAGTGAGCTCCACGGTCCTGAGCTGAGCTGCCGCCAGAGCCGAGAATTGAACCATGAACTCTGTGTGCTCTGAAGTCAGCTGCCCTGGTCGCTGCACCACACCTCTCCACTAGGGTAGGCTCAGTATGCTTTGGCAGCCTCGCTTTCAGTACTGACAAGACGATATATAAGGTACAGCAATATGCAAATGATTTGCCGTTTTCGGCCGCAAAGCGGCGATAATTTCATCGCCCTATTAGCAAGCTGTTGCTAACAGCAGTTAGCGACAGCTTTTAGGTGATAGCGAGCGGTTTGGGGCCCGCTTTGCATGTCAGTGATATTTATCGCTAATGACATGCAAAGTGGGCGTACCCGACCTGTTAGCGACTGAAAGCAGTCGCTAACATCACTATCGCCTATTATCAACGCAGGCGTAGCGGTTAAAAAATTTCGCGCTAAGCGCAATATGGCTGAAAACTAACGCCTGCTCAGACCACTTCTTGACCTGTATATCCAATGAGAGTTGGATATTCAGGTTAAGAGCCTATTGGCGTTAATGCCTGAATATCGCTGGATTCCCAACGATATTCACGCATTTCGGCGCTATCGCCAGATATTTTATCGCATTGGAGATAAACGTTGCTAATAGCACGTTATCTCTGCGATCAAATCCAGCGATGCGCGGCGATAAAAAATGTTGCTAAGCTTATTTAGCGATAAATATCGCTAGTTGTTGATAATATGCCCCTGGGTTCGAGTCTCGGCAATGACAGCTGAACATCCTGTGATTCTGGGCAAATCACGTAATCTCCCCGTGCCTCACGAAAATGAGTGTATCCTCATGTAATGCAACTGGTGCTCTGTAAAGCGCTCTGATACCCGATCTGGGTCAAGTTCGTGCTACATAAAACACTGTAAAAAACCCAAAAAAACATGGTTGTCTGTGGGACCTGGGGTTTGTCGGCGTACATTATTGTTCACTCCCAAACAGAGTCTGTGGAAAGTAGGGATGTGCGAAACTTGTATGATGTATTGTATTAGAATTACTAAAATTTACAGTAAAATCATGCAAAACTATGTATAATTGGGGGAAATGCATCTCACACTAAACAAATTACCCAAATATTCGGTTTGAGTAAAACTTCAACTTGAAAATGTAATTTTGAGATGATTTCCAGCTGCTCGAACATCAAAACACTGCTGCTTACGTTCGGATTTGTAGTTTGCGCTCAAACATTCCCCAAAGGGTGCATCACCTGATAACATTTCTCCCTGAAATGAATCAATGTGGTATAATGGGGTAATGTTGGTAATTTTTCGTACATTTTGATACGAAAAATTTCCAAAATGACACCAATTCAGCCGACATAATTACAATTTCTCCCGGGCCTAGTGGAAAGAAAAGGGTAAGTAACACTGCAATGCGCATTAGACAGAGGTGCTCCTGCGTGGGAATCCACACCATTAACGAGAGTTTTCACTCCAAAACTTGTGCAGATGCATCCTTCCCCTGGTCATACTCACTTTTCATCCCCAGGCACTCTGCAGACGCACAGCTGCGTGGGGCCGGCCTGGTGCAGCCGCGCAGTGCGCCGCCGTTTGGACTACGCATAGGCACGCCGCGGATGGAGGCACCCCTGCCTCCTGGTGCTGCTAGACCTGTCAGCAGTGTTTGACACCGTCGATCACCCCCTGCTCCTCAACAAGCATCCCTCATCTCCCAGAGGCCCAGCCCTCCTCTTTACCCCTGTGGACATCAGAAACGTGTCCAAATCAAGCCCTCCACAATTCAGGGCCGGTCCTAGGATTTGCGAGGCCCTGGGCTAAAAGGCAACGTGCGAGGCCCTCTAATGTAGATAAGTTGCCCCTTGCAAAGAGACCATTCAGAGACACTGTGGGGGGCCCGTTGTCCAGCATTTTTGCGCCCCCACAGTTTTAACTTTTACTCCACAAGCATTTCTCACACCTTCAGTCCGATAGGTGTGAGAATTGATTGTGGTCTAAAAGTTAAAACTGTGGGGGTGCCAAAATGCTGGACAATGGGCCCCCCACAGTGTCTGTGAATGGTCTCCTTGCAATTGAGGGAGCGTCTCCCTCCCCTATGCCTCCAGACAGATACCATCCCTGAGAGGCCCGGGGAGGGGGCCCCCTCCAATGGACCTTAATTGCAAGGCGACACCTTTTTTTGAAATAGATCACCAGGGAAACAACAGGACACATCTCCAGAGCGTGGCCCCATGCTGGTGGGCTGAGTGCGAGGCCCTGGGCAGCCGCCCACGCTGCCCATGCCTGGTGCCGGCCCGGCTCCAGATCCTACAGACGTGGAGGTTGTACAGGACTCCACCCTTCCACCCATTATCTGTAATGTGTACATGCAGCCCATGGGTGCCTGGGGCCTCTGCAGGCACTACAGTCGGACTATTCTAAAAACAACCAGCTCCCCCAGGGGACATCAGCCCAAGTCATGCATCGCAACAGCCCCATCCAATCAGCTGCACACCTCACAAGAAATCTGACGACCACTAACTTGTTTCTCCTTCAAGGATGAATGAACCCACACTGAACCCAGTCCTGGCTCTGGTACACCTGCCTCAAGGCTTTCACCCCAGACTCCGACCTCTCATTCAAGATCCCTGTGATCTGGGCCGCACAGGAAACCAAATTCAGCCCGGGGAGAAATCTTCCACTTAGCCCCACACAGCAGGAGGTTGTAAGTATGAGTGTCAAGAGAAACGGGTGGGGTCCTGGCAGCCCACCCTGCTCTGAAAGCAGCCCCTCGCTTGCAGCCCATAGAGGAAATGCCTGAGTGGCAGAATGGCCAGTGCGCCTCGGCCCGTGACCCGAAGGCGCAGAGATTGGAGCAGCCAAGGCTTTTATATAAAGCGCCACCTTTCCTGGCACAAAAAAGCCCCCGGTAAACCTCTTGTGCTCGCTCGCAAAGAGTAATGCCGCAAAGGTCCAGTTAGATGCTGTAACAGGCTTCACACACATCCTCATGATGGAAGCCAGAGACACTGCTGCCTGCCTGGTCACCGGACACGTGACCACAATACCCCATCCTCACAGACCGCAGGGACTCCATCTGCCATCACGTGCAGTGCCTATGCTCACCTTTTACAAATGTTATGCCTCCGGCGAGAAGTGTTGAAACTCTCCCATTAAAAGGAATACACCCCTGCAGAGATGTGTTGGTACTCTCCCATTAAAAGTAATACACCCCTGCTGAGAAGTGTTGAAACTCTCCCATTAAAAGTAATACACCCCTGCTGAGAAGTGTTGAAACTCTCCCATTAAAAGTAATACACCCCTGCAGAGATGTGTTGGTACTCTCCCATTAAAAGTAATACACCCCTGCTGAGAAGTGTTGAAACTCTCCCATTAAAAGTAATACACCCCTGCAGAGAAGTGTTGGTACTCTCCCATTAAAAGTAATACACCCCTGCAGAGAAGTGTTGGTACTCTCCAATTAAAAGTAATACACCCCTGCAGAGAAGTGTTGGTACTCTCCCATTAAAAGTAATACACCCCTGCAGAGAAGTGTTGGTACTCTCCCATTAAAAGTAATACACCCCTGCCGAGAAGTGTTGGTACTCTCCCATTAAAAGTAATACACCCCTGCAGAGAAGTGTTGGTACTCTCCCATTAAAAGTAATACACCCCTGCAGAGAAGTGTTGGTACTCTCCCATTAAAAGTAATACACCCCTGCAGAGATGTGTTGGTACTCTCCCATTAAAAGTAATACACCCCTGCCGAGAAGTGTTGGTACTCTCCCATTAAAAGTAATACACCCCTGCAGAGATGTGTTGGTACTCTCCCATTAAAAGTAATACACCCCTGCCGAGAAGTGTTGGTACTCTCCCATTAAAAGTAATACACCCCTGCAGAGAAGTGTTGGTACTCTCCCATTAAAAGTAATACACCCCTGCAGAGAAGTGTTGGTACTCTCCCATTAAAAGTAATACACCCCTGCAGAGAAGTGTTGGTACTCTCCCATTAAAAGTAATACACCCCTGCAGAGATGTGTTGGTACTCTCCCATTAAAAGTAATACACCCCTGCCGAGAAGTGTTGGTACTCTCCCATTAAAAGTAATACACCCCTGCAGAGATGTGTTGGTACTCTCCCATTAAAAGTAATACACCCCTGCCGAGAAGTGTTGGTACTCTCCCATTAAAAGTAATACACCCCTGCAGAGAAGTGTTGGTACTCTCCCATTAAAAGTAATACACCCCTGCAGAGAAGTGTTGGTACACTCCCATTAAAAGTAATACACCCCTGCAGAGATGTGTTGGTACACTCCCATTAAAAGTAATACACCCCTGCAGAGAAGTGTTGGTACTCTCCCATTAAAAGTAATACACCCCTGCAGAGATGTGTTGGTACTCTCCCATTAAAAGTAACACACCCCTGCCGAGATGTGTTGGTACTCTCCCATTAAAAGTAACACACCCCTGCCTAGAAGTATTGATACTCTCCCATTAAAAGTAATACACCCCTGCAGAGAAGTGTTGGTACTCTCCCATTAAAAGTAATACACCCCTGCCGAGAAGTGTTGGTACTCTCCCATTAAAAGTAATACACCCCTGCAGAGAAGTGTTGGTACTCTCCCATTAAAAGTAATACACCCCTGGAGAGAAGTGTTGGTACTCTCCCATTAAAAGTAATACACCCATGCAGAGAAGTGTTGGTACTCTCCCATTAAAAGTAATACACCCCTGCAGAGATGTGTTGGTACTCTCCCATTAAAAGTAATACACCCCTGCAGAGAAGTGTTGGTACTCTCCCATTAAAAGTAATACACCCCTGCAGAGATGTGTTGGTACTCTCCCATTAAAAGTAATACACCCCTGCAGAGAAGTGTTGGTACTCTCCCATTAAAAGTAATACACCCCTGCAGAGATGTGTTGGTACTCTCCCATTAAAAGTAATACACCCCTGCAGAGAAGTGTTGGTACTCTCCCATTAAAAGTAATACACCCCTGCAGAGAAGTGTTGGTACTCTCCCATTAAAAGTAATACACCCCTGCAGAGATGTGTTGGTACTCTCCCATTAAAAGTAATACACCCCTGCTGACAAGTGCCAGTACTCCCCAATTAAAAGTACTGCACCCCAATGAGCAGTATTGGTACTCTCCCATTGAAAGTACTTCACCGCTGCTGAGAAGAATGGTTATTGCACCCCTGCTGAGCAGTGCCTACACGTTCCCTTTATAAGTACTGCCCTGTTTCTGAGCAGTGCCTGCACACTTCAATTATAAGTACTGCCCTGTTTCTGAGCAGTGCCTGTGCTCTCCCATTGTCAGTACTGCCCTGTTTCTGAGCAGTGCCTGCACCCTCCCATTATAAGTACTGCCCTGTTTCTGAGCATTGCCTGCACCCTCCCATTATAAGTACTGCCCTGTTTCTGAGCATTGCCTGCACCCTCCCATTATATGTACTGCCCTGTTTCTGAGCAGTGCCTGCACGCTTCCATTGTCAGTACTGCCCTGTTTCTGAGCAGT
Source organism: Lissotriton helveticus (assembly GCF_964261635.1). NCBI lineage: Eukaryota > Metazoa > Chordata > Amphibia > Caudata > Salamandridae > Lissotriton > Lissotriton helveticus. The sequence continues at coordinate 94,383,943 of NC_136064.1, read as the reverse complement.
GCCTGCATGCTTCCATTATGGGTAATGTCCTGTTTCTGAGCATTGCCTGCACCTTCCCATTATAAGTACTGCCCTGTTTCTGAGCAGTGCCTGCATGGTCCCATTATAGGTACTGCCCTGTTTCTGAGAAGTGCCTGCACACTTACACTGTAAGTACTGCCCTGTTTCTGAGCAGTGCCTGCATGGTCCCATTATAGGTACTGCCCTGTTTCTGAGCAGTGCCTGCACATTTCCATTGTAAGTACTGTCCTGTTTCTGAGCAGTGCCTGCATGGTCCCATTATAGGTACTGCCCTGTTTCTGAGCAGTGCCTGCACACTTCCATTGTAAGTACTGCCCTGTTTCTGAGCAGTGCCTGCACCCTCCCATTATAAGTACTGCCCTGTTTCTGAGCATTGCCTGCACCCTCCCATTATATGTACTGCCCTGTTTCTGAGCAGTGCCTGCAAGCTTCCATTGTCAGTACTGCCCTGTTTCTGAGCAGTGCCTGCATGCTTCCATTATGGGTAATGTCCTGTTTCTGAGCAGTGCCTGCACCTTCCCATTATAAGTACTGCCCTGTTTCTGAGCAGTGCCTGCATGGTCCCATTATAGGTACTGCCCTGTTTCTGAGCAGTGCCTGCACCCTCCCATTATAAGTACTGCCCTGTTTCTGAGCATTGCCTGCACCCTCCCATTATATGTACTGCCCTGTTTCTGAGCAGTGCCTGCACACTTACACTGTAAGTACTGCCCTGTTTCTGAGCAGTGCCTGCATGGTCCCATTATAGGTACTGCCCTGTTTCTGAGCAGTGCCTGCACATTTCCATTGTAAGTACTGTCCTGTTTCTGAGCAGTGCCTGCATGGTCCCATTATAGGTACTGCCCTGTTTCTGAGAAGTGCCTGCACACTTACACTGTGTGTACTGCCCTGTTTCTGAGCAGTGGCTGCATGGTCCCATTATAGGTACTGCCCTGTTTCTGAGCAGTGCCTGCACATTTCCATTGTAAGTACTGTCCTGTTTCTGAGCAGTGCCTGCATGGTCCCATTATAGGTACTGCCCTGTTTCTGAGAAGTGCCTGCACCCTCCCATTATATGTACTGCCCTGTTTCTGAGCAGTGCCTGCACACTTACACTGTAAGTACTGCCCTGTTTCTGAGCAGTGCCTGCATGGTCCCATTATAGGTACTGCCCTGTTTCTGAGCAGTGCCTGCACCCTCCCATTATATGTACTGCCCTGTTTCTGAGCAGTGCCTGCACGCTTCCATTGTCAGTACTGCCCTGTTTCTGAGCAGTGCCTGCATGCTTCCATTATGGGTAATGTCCTGTTTCTGAGCAGTGCCTGCACCTTCCCATTATAAGTACTGCCCTGTTTCTGAGAAGTGCCTGCACACTTACACTGTATGTACTGCCCTGTTTCTGAGCAGTGCCTGCATGGTCCCATTATAGGTACTGCCCTGTTTCTGAGCAGTGCCTGCATGGTCCCATTATAGGTACTACCCTGTTTCTGAGAAGTGCCTGCACACTTACACTGTAAGTACTGCCCTGTTTCTGAGCAGTGCCTGCATGGTCCCATTATAGGTACTGCCCTGTTTCTGAGAAGTGCCTGCACACTTACACTGTAAGTACTGCCCTGTTTCTGAGCAGTGCCTGCATGGTCCCATTATAGGTACTGCCCTGTTTCTGAGCAGTGCCTGCACCCTCCCATTATAAGTACTGCCCTGTTTCTGAGCAGTGCCTGCATGGTCCCATTATAGGTACTGCCCTGTTTCTGAGAAGTGCCTGCACACTTACACTGTGTGTACTGCCCTGTTTCTGAGCAGTGGCTGCATGGTCCCATTATATGTACTGCCCTGTTTCTGAGAAGTGCCTGCACGCTTCCATTGTCAGTACTGCCCTGTTTCTGAGCAGTGCCTGCATGCTTCCATTATGGGTAATGTCCTGTTTCTGAGCATTGCCTGCACCTTCCCATTATAAGTACTGCCCTGTTTCTGAGCAGTGCCTGCATGGTCCCATTATAGGTACTGCCCTGTTTCTGAGAAGTGCCTGCACACTTACACTGTAAGTACTGCCCTGTTTCTGAGCAGTGCCTGCATGGTCCCATTATAGGTACTGCCCTGTTTCTGAGCATTGCCTGCACCCTCCCATTATATGTACTGCCCTGTTTCTGAGCAGTGCCTGCACCCTCCCATTATAAGTACTGCCCTGTTTCTGAGCAGTGCCTGCACCCTCCCATTATAAGTACTGCCCTGTTTCTGAGCAGTGCCTGCACCCTCCCATTATAGGTACTGCCCTGTTTCTGAGCAGTGCCTGCACACTTACACTGTAAGTACTGCCCTGTTTCTGAGCAGTGCCTGCATGGTCCCATTATAGGTACTGCCCTGTTTCTGAGCATTGCCTGCACCCTCCCATTATAAGTACTGCCCTGTTTCTGAGCAGTGCCTGCACCCTCCCATTATAAGTACTGCCCTGTTTCTGAGCAGTGCCTGCACCCTCCCATTATAAGTACTGCCCTGTTTCTGAGCAGTGCCTGCACCCTCCCATTATAAGTACTGCCCTGTTTCTGAGCAGTGCCTGCACCCTCCCATTATAAGTACTGCCCTGTTTCTGAGCAGTGCCTGCACCCTCCCATTATAGGTACTTCCCTGTTTCTGAGAAGTGCCTGCACACTTACACTGTAAGTACTGCCCTGTTTCTGAGCAGTGCCTGCACCCTCCCATTATAAGTACTGCCCTGTTTCTGAGCAGTGCCTGCACCCTCCCATTATAAGTACTGCCCTGTTTCTGAGCAGTGCCTGCATGCTTCCATTATAAGTACTGCCCTGTTTCTGAGCAGTGCCTGCACCCTCCCATTATAGGTACTGCCCTGTTTCTGAGAAGTGCCTGCACACTTACACTGTAAGTACTGCCCTGTTTCTGAGCAGTGCCTGCATGGTCCCATTATAGGTACTGCCCTGTTTCTGAGCAGTGCCTGCACCCTCCCATTATAAGTACTGCCCTGTTTCTGAGCAGTGCCTGCACTCTCCTATTATAAGTACTGCCCTGTTTCTGAGCAGTGCCTGCACCCTCCCATTATATGTACTGCCCTGTTTCTGAGCAGTGCCTGCACTCTCCTATTATAAGTACTGCCCTGTTTCTGAGCAGTGCCTGCACTCCTTTCATGTGACAGAAATGCAGGTCCGCAGGTCATTTAATTCCCTGCGAAAGATCAGGCCGCAGTGTCTAAGGCCGTGTGGAAATCCAGAGGCCGAACCAGAAAGGACCCAAAACAGGAGGGTCCTGCTTCTCGCCCACTGTCTGGGGTGGCACCCCCATGCCCAAGTCTGTCCCACACCAGGAGGGGTCGGTAGAAGACCCTGTTTTTGCCTCAGCACCACCCTTCTTAGAACCCCCACCCACAGCTCACTTCTATCATCCCTGAACACTGACCCCCCAACTCCTTGAAGGTGACCCGCGCCTGCGGAAGAATCCTGGGGCCCTTCTTTTGTTATGTCCTATTGTAAGGTGTAGCGCACTGATCACCCGAGAGGCTATCCGGGCGCTCTGACCCCTTACATGTCTACTGTGCTGAACACCTGCATTGCAATTAGGGTTCCCGGTTTTATGTTTTTTTTTTTACATTTCCGTCTGTATTTATCCCTATTAATTTTTTTTACTAAACTTATCTGTATTTAGCTATATTTATTTTGGGTTTTGTAAAAAAAATGAATCTGAAATGAGTATATTTCAACACTTATTTAACCGATAAATATGCACTCATGCCTGAACGACTGACAGGTTTCAGGGTTATCGACACACTCAGATGACATGCACATTTTAATATCAAGGTTCTGCATATCTATTACTGTTTAAGGCTCTTTATTAAAATCCATAAAAATGTTTTAACCCCTTGTCTTCTGATCGACAGAGTTATTGGCCTAGTAGTCATGAATGACAGCATTTAGAATTGCTAAAAAAATTAACCATTTTCCGTTTTTATCCACATTTAAAAATAAATACAGACAGGAAAATAAATGGTTTTCCTTCTGTATTTATCTGTAAAAATCAGTAAAAAGGGAAAACAGGGAGCCCTCATTGTGATTGCAAAACTACAGCCAAGTCGTCAGTGAAGCTGGAACAAGTTTCAGAGTGGGGGCGCTGGCAATAATGGTGCATCACTAAACTCATGCGGACTCTGAGAGATCCAAGCGTTGCACAGAGAACGTGTTGCATAGGAGCCACGCCCACTCAGCAGGAGAGGTGAGGGAGTGCCATGGAACTGTTGGTGTGTTTAGGAGCACGTTGTCACAAATGTATTACTAAAGCATGACGTGGTAACACTTTCTTTTACAAACTGCATTTTTTCCATTGAAATGGGCACTAAGGGTCCCATTAGGATGTCATGCGGATCGCCACCGCCCGCATGGCGGTGGCGTACCGCCCGACATCCACCACCCATTTCCCCCCGCCATATTACTATGGCGGGGGCGGGGACCACGGCGGACGAAAAGAGTTTATATGGTGGTGGTGTCTGATAGACACCGCCATCCATATTATGATGGTGGTGGACACATGCCTTTCCGTGGCGGCGAAAGGCATGCGGGAATCTCTTGCGGGGATTCTAGGGGATGGGGGTGCACATGGGGGGGTACCTATGGTACCCCCTGCATTTCAATATACAACGTGGCAGGCACTGCACGGTGCCCCTCACGTTGTTCATTGAAATGCATGACGTGCATTTTTAGCATTACGGCAGGCGGTGCTTTCAGCACCGCCCGCTGCAAAGTTAAAAATGCGGGATGCGCCCGCCAGTGTGGCAGGCACATCCGAATGGCCCCCACGGAACCCCTGCCCCTATGGCCGGCGGTCCCTTTTTACGTCGGGAACCGCCCGCCATCCTAATGAGCCCCTGAGTTTGCAGAGATGCATGGTTTTACTGCTAAAACTATAACTGCACAAACAATAATATGTAGAAATTGTGTTTCTTTGAATATTTGTTATTTGCGCATCACTAAGGAAAGGGTCGCGATTTGTTTGCATCCTATTGATATATTTGTATCCATCACATTTCAGAATTAGAAAAAAAGTGTTCATTTGTGCTTTTCTAACTGTTTATGTATTTTGAAATATTTGTACAGATCATTTATTGGTATTTAAAGGTTGTGTGTTTGAAGAAAATGACACCCTTCAGCCTCTCCTTTCACACCAGCAAGAGTCTCATAGTTCACTTTACAAAATCCTCTCACTGTGCAGTCACAGAAAGAAAAGTAAACACCATCTCAACAGTAAAAGAAAAAGCAGCACTTTGTCTGAAAACTAGACTGGCAATTGACCTCTGTCTTTGAACACACAGCAAACGTGACAGGATAAAACACTATTTAAAGTCCTGTTTAATGCATATTCACCTTCTGAACTCCAGCGTGGTTATCTTGGGGGTCCTGCAGAATCCGCTAGACCCCTACTTCCATCGCCTAGGGCAGTTGTGTGGTCCTATGCTTACCACACTTTTCTGTAGCTCTTTGTCTAATACGGCTCTCTGCTGCCCCCTGGGGGCAGGCTCTTGCTTCAAAATACTATAAATTAAGTCAGGTGTTGTGGGGTCCCATTCGCGCCTAGCCTTATTTGTCGGAGACCAAGAGGGAGGTTCCTCTTGTGTCCACCCTCAGCCGAGGAGACAGACTGGTCGCCGTCTCCTAAGAGGGCCCTCAAACGTGGCAAGCTTGGCAGGCAGGAGATATAACTTGGCAAGGAACGTTTCCTGTCTCTAAGCAGGTAGAAAGGATTGTCACTCCCTGCAGGTGGTGGTTGTCGTTGTGGTGGTGGTGGTGGGTACAAGCAGAGCAGCCTGCTTTAACTGACCTGACAGTAGCATGTCCAGGGCATTTCAGGTCTCCAGGACAGGAGGTCCCAGGAGGGGGTACCCCACTATTCTCACCTGAAAGTGGCAACAGAACACAAGATGATGAGGACTGCCAGAGTGCCAATGCCAAGGAGTCTTCCTGCCAGATCTGAACCTCCGCTTGGCCACAGCGTCCAAACCGACGCTCTGAAGCAAAGCTTGAGTCTTTGGACATGTCTTTGTGATTGAAACGCGCACTCTAAACCCACCCCCTGGTGGCAGGGGGGTGTGGAGGCTTTCAGGTATCCTGTGCTTGCTGCGCCCTGGGTAGGCCTGGCTCTGCCTAGGGAGATGCAGGGTTGTTGGAGGGTGTTGTGTCAGAAACAAAGGGCACAGGGGGAACTTTGGACAAAAGGGGCACTGAATAAAGATGGACTCTGTGGCCAGAACCAGGTTGAGCATCTTCACACTATGGCTGAGCCCAGACCCACAACAAACCGACTCATTCACGCCTCTCACAAAGAAAAGGCAACAATCTCACCTCGTTGTGACCTACAACAGTTTAGGGATAAACCTTACACCTTTATCAAGGAGCTCAAAGTGCCATTTAACACTTCAAGAATACATTTTTAAAACCTTACAGGTCCAGCTGCCACATTCTCGAATTCACTAGGAGTTGGCTTACACACAGTACAATGCAAAACAAAGTCCAAATGTGACCTCCAGAACTTGACATAACCCGTCGGATGATGTCTTACTAGTGACATCTACAGAGGTAGTGCAGCCTCCTTTCTTCATGTATTCTAAACTTACTTCTTCCCATGCTCTCACCTTCTTGTCACTTCCCCCCCCCCATGTCATGAATTGTTCACTTTGACATTGTTCCTTTGGATGACCACAAGTCCCTTGTCCTGTTTCGGGACCACTGACTTTGTTGCTACCAACCTGTGCTTCTCCAGGGGTATCTGTGCCCAAGGCTATACCTCCATATTCAAAGTTTTTTTTTTATCAATACCAGGTATAGGGAGCATTAAAGTTTAGTTTTTCCATAAAGCCAGGTATTTTTTAAACTCATTCATTCCTGACCCTTCCACTCTCACACCAATACACATAGTTTACTACACTCCATAGTGCTCCCATGTATTCGTCGGTCGTAGCACGCCCCGCCCCGCAGCGGGGCGGCAAGAACCCGATGATGAAGCATGCCATCAAGAGACCTTTGGGTGGGTGAGGGTTATTTAAAAAAACTATATTGCTTTCCCATGTTAGCAACCAAACGGTTCACTTGGGTTTAGACACTTTTTGGAAGGTTAGCACTTTATTTTGTAAATTCTGAGTGGACTCTTTCTGTTTTTTCAAGTCTATACCTCACCATCACATACCCACACCTTGTTGCCATGTCAATCACTCAATCAATCAATCAGGTTTCTTATAAAGCCCGACTCCTCACTCAGCCATGTATTTGGGAGATGCTGTGGTCAGTGATGGTCAGTGAACCATCTAGTTCCTCTGAGGGCTTTCATTAGTTAGTGCTGGTACAAAGCCTCAGATCAGAGCCAATGAACAGCCAGAGCCGTCCCTCCCACCTTGGCACATAGGAGGGCGTACATGGAAGAACACTGCTGGCATCACCACATAACATAATTCCAAATCACTTCCTTGCTCCAGGACTTTCCTCTGCCCTCCCAGTGCCCTTCTGCTCCCTTCACTCCACCTCCATCCGCCCAGGTGCCCCCTCCAAAGATGGCCCCAAGCTCTGCCGTGCCATCCGGCCACCTACCTGCTGAAGTCCTCCTCCCCTATCATGTGCCGGGGGACAGGGGAGTATCTGGAGGGCGTGACCTGGGGAGGCGGATACGGTGATTTGCTCTCGACGCTTCCAAGGTATCCTCCCAGGGTGGAGTTATGGCTTATGTGGTTGTCGGTCAAGGCAGGGAATGCCGCTGTAAGACGGAGAGAGCACAACTAATCAGTGATCAAGGATGGGGTATTAAACCTAAAAGGTACACCATGCAGTCAAGAGCCAGATGTAACAGAGCACCCGAAGAAGCGGGGACACAGAGGTAAGTCAAATCCGAAGACGACCAGGAGCAGACGTGGAGCGACCAGTCACAGAGACTCCATCAGCTGCTAGAAAGTACATCACAACCAGCCCTGTAGAACCCACAACATTCATGAACCCATGAATATTGCACCCATCGCCTCCCACTATTTACATGAGAAAACCACCCACCTTTCTCCCTAATATAACAATAACAGCCAATGGGAAAAGTAAAACAAAGTAACAAACAAAAAATGAAATACTGGAAACATATTGGAAAATACCATCACAATGTTAAGATGAGAATTGTAGATACTCAAAGAACTTGTCAGGCATACCCTCACACTTGCACTACCCTTCACACCCATGCCACCATGTGGCAACCCCTCCAGAGCACCAGCACTTGGCACGCCATGACGCCATACACAACAGGACGAGACTCAACAGCCGTTCAGAACCAGTCATCTGCAGACCAGAATCACAGACTGGCTCCTCCAAAAAACATTACTGTTGCCATCCGCAGCACCGCAGTCCCTTCTCCTTTTCTCACTCGAATCAGAAGAGACAGAAATTTTACTCAAATTCCAGATTTTGCCCCTTTCCACTATCAGTACCTTTCTGAAAAACCTCTATAGCCCTGACATGATTAGAGAACTTTGTCAACCCATTTTCTCACTCCATAGGGAGTTTGATTCTTACCCCTTCACCAATTTGAAAATGATGACTAGAAGGTTTTCCTCTCTTACTATTCACATACTTACTCATCTTCCCCTGATTCTGCTCTACACCTACTTCCCTGAAATCCACAGTCCTCTGTACACCTCCTCCATCTCTGATCCACCAAGGAACCAAGGTAGAACCAGCCCCCCCCTCCTCCAAGTAATTCGAACAGAGAAACTCCCATTACAGGATTGAATATGGTCCTATAATTCAAAACACTAGCATGAAGAGTCTTCCTTCATGGTAAAACACCCTTCAATGCTAACAGAATAGCCTCTCTGACTGCTCTATTATCTCTTTTGACTTGGCTGTTGGATTGGGGATGATAACTTGCAACTCTCTGTGTACAATTTCATATCTTGATAAGTAATCTGTCAATTCCTTAAACACAAATTGAGTATCAGTTCTTTCTTCAAACTTAAAAATATGTCCTTCATAAAAGCAATCACTGAACGTTGAGTAACTCTCTCCGCCATTCTGGCCTCAATCCACTTTGTTAAATAAACCACCAGAAATGAGAGCAAAAGCTTCTCTTCTTGAAAGCACACAAAAAGGGCTCAATATGTTGCTGCCAAGTTTCCTCCATGGACCATCGGCACATCCTACAGGAGAACACTTACTAACGCACAGATTAGCTAATTTATCGCTTTTGGCACGCTCAAGACACCCATGTACCGAAACATCACCCATCCTGGTGAACCCTGGCCACCATTAATATTCCCCTAGATGCATCTTTGTGGAAGACATACCCAAGTGCCCTGCCTGTCCCAACTCAAAACCCCTCCTTTTCACCCACAGGACGATGGGCCATTGCGCCTCATCAATTTGCCCTTGACAACTGCATTAAGATTATCTTTGACTTAACGCTTCTTTGGCCAACCCTTAAACACATATTCCAGCACAAAACACATAACCATATCCTCATTTATATTTCCATTTCACACCTGCTTGGGTAACACACATTCCCACCATAGGAGCCATGGTCTGGATTAGGGGTACCCGACACATAGAGTCTGCATGCACGCTAGCTGTGCCGGGCACATACTCCAGCATGAAGTGATGGGGCTGCACCCAGGCAGCCACATGCACCCAATGGCTAGTGATAGACCTTCCACCAGCCGGAGACGACATATTGACCTGAGGCTTGTGGTCTGTTCTGAGCAACCCACAAGAACACCTAAAATGCTCGGTGGCCCATGTGCATACCAGTTATCAATCAATCAATCAATCAGAACATTTGTAAAGTGCACCACTTACCCGTGAGGGTCTCAAGGCGCTGGAATAATTCTGCTCACATTCCTTCAGTCATTGAGGCATAGGATATTACCCGCTCACTCTCACTGTGCCTTGTACCAGGACCGCCCCTGAACCATCGCTGCGGGCATCAGCTGGTGCCCTGCACTCTGCCCAACTCAAAGTCCTTCAGAGAAGGATCCTCTGCCCGCTCACATGTCGCTGCCGTTGCGTCAACCCCCACACAGTGCGCTCTTTTATTCAATAAACATCAGCAAGGCTTGAATTTAGCGGGAAATTGTCAACACATTTTGCATAAAACTCTACTAGGGCTGAGGAACTAACGCTTCCAAGGTAGTAAAGACATGATTCTGTTTAGGTTTAATACCTTGCTGAGCAATCATTTGCCGTAAATATTCCAACTTCCCGCGCCTGAATTTAGATTTCACCAGCCTCAAAAGATAAGCCTCTTTTCCAGTCCACTCAAGACAGCAAACAAATCCTGGTAGGCTCGTGCACATCTCACCTAAACACAAAAAGGCCAGCATGGACAGCCTTGGTGCCAGTCAGCCCTTTCATAGTTTCTTTCATCGGGCTTTAAAAGACCTCGGCGGGCCAGACAATCTTTATATGGACGAGGTTCTCCACCCTCACTGGAGTCTACAAAGTCATAAACTTACTACTACCTTGTAGTTTGTAAAAGGCAAAACATAGTAAACTTACACAAAAGTGTCAGTTTACATTTCCAAATCAGCCCTATGTTTTGCTCCTTCTCTGGTGGGCACTGATTAATGGCCTCTCCTCAACCTAAAGCCTCGCAGACGCCGAGCAGAGCCCAACAGTTGACAACACAGTTCAATGACTTGGGAACAGCTTTTACCACAAACCCTTTACACGAAATTAAATGAGAACACATTTTTTTTTACATCGGAATTATTCTTACCACGCAAGTCTTTACAACACATATTTGTTTGTATTGGGGAATATGTGGCAAGTAATTTATATAATTCTAAGGTTAATTAAAATTACATGGGTGGGGGGTCTCGCTGCACAAAGCAAACCTGTAATCAACATAAATGCAATTTTTTAACACTTTGACCGTGGCACGTATTCCGCTGGGGTGCTGGCATGCTAATCAGTGGGCGGGGTTCGATGGCCGCTGGCCATCTTCCGCACACACCCACCGTCACGTGGGACGGCCAAGGGCCGTCCACAGCATTGAAGGGGTTAATATGTCAATTTTGTTTACAATAGCGTATTAAGATTTAGTGTATCATTTTTGATTGAACAGTAGGTGGCAGTGTTGGACTGTGACTGGATTTTTCTGTAACAGTAAGTGTGGTAAAAGCTTGTGTGGTGCTCGATTGCACGGTAAAGGAATTTCAGATGTGAGTTAAGGTAAGTGGTTGATAGTGGTATGCGTTTTAAAAACTGCGTTGTAAAAACATGCGTAGTAAAGGAACGCGTGGTAATGTCATACAACCCAATCACGTAGTCCTTCCCACCCAGCGTGGCAGGCCCGGGGTACTCACTGGTGGTGTACTCGGGCGGCGCGTAGATTTCATTGAGGTGCCCGGAGCTTGGCTTGGCCACCTTGAGGTACACCATGTCTGAGGTGTTCTTCAGAGCCGCCACCGCCTCCTCGTGTCGCACGTCCTGGAGGTTGGTGTTATTTACCTACTCGGAGAACAGGAGAGAGGAGTAGAAGTGAGGTACCAGGAGGGTGAAAGGATGGAGGAGGGAGCGAGAGAGTGAAGGAGTAGAAGTGAGGGGCGAGGAGTGAGAAAGGATGGAGGCAGGAGGGGGGAGGGAGAGGGAAGGAGGAGAAGTGAGGGGCGAGGAGTGAGAAAGGATGGAGGCAGGAGGGGGGAGGGAGAGTGAAGGAGTAGAAGTGAGGGGCGAGGAGTGAGAAAGGATGGAGGCAGGAGGGGGGAGGGAGAGGGAAGGAGGAGAAGTGAGGGGCGAGGAGTGAGAAAGGATGGAGGCAGGAGAAGGGAGAGAGAAAGAGTAGAAATAAGGTACCAGGAGAATGAAAGGATGGAGGCAGGAGGAGAGAAAAGGAAGGAGAATGAGGAGAAGTGAGGTACCAGGAGAGTGTAAGGATGGAGGAGGGAGAGAGAGATAGAAGTGAGGGGCGAAGAGAGTGAAAGGATGGCGGCAGTGGGGGGAGATGAAAGGAGAAGGAGAGTAAAAGTGAGGTACCAGGAGAATGAAAGGATAGAGGAGGCAGAGAGGGAAACAGAAGAAGTAGAAGTGAGGTACCAGGCGAGAGAAGAGGTGGAGGCAGAAGGAGGGAGAGGGGAAGAGTAGAAGTGAGGTACCAGGAGAGTGAAGTGATGGAGGCAGGAGGAGGGAGAAGGAAGGAGCAGGAGGAGAAGTGAGGTACCAGGAGAGTGAAAGGATGGAGGAGGCAGAGAGGGAAACAGAAGAAGTAGAAGTGAGGTACCAGGAGAGTGAAAGGATGGAGGAGGCAGAGAGGGAAACAGAAGAAGTAGAAGTGAGGTACCAGGAGAGTGAAAGGATGGAGGAGGCAGAGAGGGAAACAGAAGAAGTAGAAGTGAGGTACCAGGCGAGAGAAGAGGTGGAGGCAGAAGGAGGGAGAGGGGAAGAGTAGAAGTGAGGTACCAGGAGAGTGAAGTGATGGAGGCAGGAGGAGGGAGAAGGAAGGAGCAGGAGGAGAAGTGAGGTACCAGGAGAGTGAAAGGGTGGAGGAGGCAGAGAGAGAAACAGAAGAAGTAGAAGTGAGGTACCAGGAGAGTGAAAGGATGGAGGAGGCAGAGAGGGAAACAGAAGAAGTAGAAGTGAGGTACCAGGAGAGTGAAGTGATGGAGGCAGGAGGAGGGAGAAGGAAGGAGCAGGAGGAGAAGTGAGGGGCGAGGAGAGTGAAAGGATGGAGGAGGCAGAGAGGGAAACAGAAGAAGTAGAAGTGAGGTACCAGGAGAGTGAAAGGATGGAGGAGGCAGAGAGGGAAACAGAAGAAGTAGAAGTGAGGTACCAGGAGAGTGAAAGGATGGAGGAGGCAGAGAGGGAAACAGAAGAAGTAGAAGTGAGGTACCAGGAGAGTGAAGTGATGGAGGCAGGAGGAGGGAGAAGGAAGGAGCAGGAGGAGGGAGAGGGGAAGAGTAGAAGTGAGGTACCAGGAGAGTGAAAGGATGGAGGAGGCAGAGAGGGAAACAGAAGAAGTAGAAGTGAGGTACCAGGAGAGTGAAGTGATGGAGGCAGGAGGAGGGAGAAGGAAGGAGCAGGAGGAGAAGTGAGGTACCAGGAGAGTGAAAGGGTGGAGGAGGCAGAGAGGGAAACAGAAGAAGTAGAAGTGAGGTACCAGGAGAGTGAAAGGATGGAGGAGGCAGAGAGGGAAACAGAAGAAGTAGAAGTGAGGTACCAGGAGAGTGAAGTGATGGAGGCAGGAGGAGGGAGAAGGAAGGAGCAGGAGGAGAAGTGAGGTACCAGGAGAGTGAAAGGATGGAGGAGGCAGAGAGGGAAACAGAAGAAGTAGAAGTGAGGTACCAGGAGAGTGAAGTGATGGAGGCAGGAGGAGGGAGAAGGAAGGAGCAGGAGGAGGGAGAGGGGAAGAGTAGAAGTGAGGTACCAGGAGAGTGAAAGGATAGAGGAGGCAGAGAGGGAAACAGAAGAAGTAGAAGTGAGGTACCAGGAGAGTGAAGTGATGGAGGCAGGAGGAGGGAGAAGGAAAGAGCAGGAGGAGAAGTGAGGTACCAGGAGAGTGAAAGGATGGAGGCGGTAGTGGGAAGGAGTAGAAGTAAGAGTGACGAGCGAACGGATACAAAGGACGGAGCAGGAGGAGGCAGAAAGATTGAGGGAGATGGAGAAAGAGAAGCGATTAGAGCGATCAGAGGGATATGAGAGAAGAGCGCAGGCAGAGGGTGAAGGTGGTAAAGAGAACAAGGAAAAGAAGAAACAATTGTAAAGAAACTCATTAGAGACAATTCTGTGTGTGTGTATGTATGTACATACATGTATGTTTATTTAACAATCTGAGACATTGCTACTAGAAGGAAGCAGATTATCAACATCCTATATACTGAGTGTCTTAGTTTGTTAAATGAGGCCCGAGGAGAGGGAGCAGGAGGTACAGTGAGGTGGACCCAACTGGGTGATGAAAGCCTGAGGATGGAAGGGTGGGCACCTGAGGGTCAAAGAAAGGGGTGTGATAAAGTATCAATGCTACAGTTTGAAGGGCTGTTCTACCCTCTATGACCCACTGCCCGTCTAGAGCCACAAGCAGCCACCTCGCAACCCACGCAGGTCCTCGCCCCGGTGCCACCCGAGGGCCCATTGTATGTGGCGAGAGCCACTCACATTTCACAAGCCACAATGGGCAAGGATCTATGCCACCTGGGTTTCTTGTGGAGAACTCTGGGCTACTGTGATGTGGCAATGTCTGTGCAGGGAAGTCGTCTTCATGCCACGTGAAAATGTACATAGTCCCTTTGAGCTGCTCACAATCTGAGCCGTCAATCATAGAACCAGGATAAAAAATCCCCCTGTGGCAAAGACAGGAAGTGAGGAAACAACTCTTCCCCAGGGCAGCTTTACCACCAGAGGAGCCCAACTCACTCTGAATAAGCGCCTCCATGGGTTAAATCTCTGCAGTGCCTCACCCTTCCCTCACTGTCCATCCTCTGCTGTGCCAGCCTGGCATAGGGCAGCTGCTGCCCTCCACTGCTAGGTTCACAATGCACAAACAACTGGCACAACTGTGTACTCCTCACTGCCTCGTCGAGGAGGTGAGGAGTACACAGCTAGGTGCATACGCGGAAGATGCACCTTGGGATACATGTGACTACAGGGGTCTTCCTCCCTCACCCTCCTATGGGGCAATTTGGTCCCCTATCTAGGGCTTGAATGCATTGGCCGCACAACAGTGGAATGTGATATAGATCACCCCACACAGTGGAACCCTCTTACCAAAGCCTGGTAAGAGTGGAGCCTGCTGCTTTCTCTCTAGGTCCTGATGAATGCCATGGACCCTACTGGGCCCCCTGGCAGAAACATGTCGACTGCACTGACCACGGTGGGGTGACAATAAAATCCCCAATACACCGATTACTTATTTTAATTACCATATAGATGCCAGTTATATTAAAGTTGATATGACATCTATAATGGCCTTTTAATTCCACTATTTTCCTTTAAGGGCCCCCACCTGGTCATCCCTGTCGTCAGGTGTATGCCCGCCCTCTATCAAACCAAGGTTTTAGAGGGCGAGGACTGGTCAATGATGAAGCATGACACCAGGTGGTGTGTGAGACCAGTCCTTCACTTTTTGTGAGATGCCTGCACTCACAAACTAATACCCCACGCAATTTTACCTGACTCAGGGTTTAGCACTGACAATACTCATGTGCCCACAAGCCGAGCTGTCAATCATAGAATCAAGTGGAAAAATCACCATGTGCGGAAAACAGCAAGTGAGGTACAACTCTTCCCCAGGGCAGCTTTACCACCAGAGGAGCCCAATTCACTCTGAATAAGCGCCTCCATGGGTTAAATCTCTGCAATGCCTCACCCTTCCCTCACTGTCCATCCTCTGCTGTGCCAGCCTGGTACAGGGCAGCTGCTGCCCTCCGCTGCTTGGTTCACAATGCACCAACAACAGGGGGCACAGAGGGAACTGGCATTTATTACTTAAAAGAAATATAAAAAGCGTTTGGAATAAAATATATTGAAGAACGAGTGAAAAAGAACTCCAGCACCATTTTAAAGTAACTGTTGCCTTACTGACCAGAGCCTTCAACACCAGTGGGAGGCAAACAAGTCTTAACCTCCCCTAGCTTTACCCAAGGGTGAGCAGGTAAAATTTTTAATGTCAATCCAATGCTAGCAGCATGCGCTCTTTGCCTCGTTAAAGTGCTGCAGAGTAGAGTGCAGTGTGTTAGAGTGGTGCAGAGTAGAGTGCAGTGTGTTAGAGTGATGCAGAGTAGAGTGCAGTGTGTTAGAGTGGTGCAGAGTAGAGTGCAGTGTGTTAGAGTGGTGCAGAATAGAGTACCATAGAGTGCAGAGGAAAGTGTCGTAGAGTGCAGTAGTGCAGAGTAGAGTGGCTTAGAGTTAAGTGGCAGAGAGGAACAAGTTACTTACCTTCGGTAACACTTTTTCTGGTAGATACAGTATCTGCCTGTGGATTCCTCACATTGTGAATATCCCCTTGCGTCAACAACATTCGGAAATTCTTTTCGTAGCTTCGCACCGACGTGGACTTGGACGTCATAGAGGCACGGCATCGCTCGCGACTCCGCTGACGTCACCGACGCCCATAATAGGCCCACGCTGGCGTGATGACATCAGTTCTGCCTTTTTTTACGTGCCTTCGAGGCACACGGACAGACCAATGACAGTAGAAATATACATAGCATACACAGTACACGATAGTCAAAGTAACACACACAGTGTGAAGTCAATGCAAGAAAACATTTGAATTAACACATTTTCTTTGACCATAAAACAAATACAATACAGTTATTCTGGTATAGAAGAGTGGACAACGGGGAGGCGGGTAGGTCAGTGAGGAATCCACAGGCAGATACTGTATCTACCAGAAAAAGCGTTACCGAAGGTAAGTAACTTGTTCTTCTGATAGATACATCTGCCGTGTCGATTCCTCACCTTGTGAATAGAGTCCCACAGCAGTCCCCACTCCCGGAGGAGGGTGTCCACTCTCCTATACCAGAAAATCCTGGAGGACAGAGCGCGCAAAGTGGCCATCCCTCCTCACTTCGGAATCCAAGCAGTAATGCTTCGCGAAAGTGTGAAGGGAAGACCAAGTTGCCGCCCTACAAATATCCTCTACAGGAACACCTCTAGCCAATGCTGAGGTTGAAGATTTAGCTCTTGTAGAATGAGCCCTTATACCCTCTGGAGGTTCCTTACCGGCCAAAGAGTAGCAGATCTTTATACAAAGGAAGATCCATCTTGACAAAGTTCTTTTATGGACCGCTCTTCCTCTTTTGCAGCCAGCAAACCCAATGAAGAGCTGGTCATCCAATCGGCAGTCTTTAGATCTGTCCAGGTAAAAGGACACCGCCCTTTTGGAGTCCAGACGGTGTAATCTCTCCTCCTCCTTAGAAGGGTGTGGAGGAGGATAAAAGGTAGGGAGGGTAATGGATTGACCAAGGTGGAAAGGAGTCACCACCTTTGGGAGAAAAGCAGCCGTGGTCCTTAGAACCATTCGATCAGCATGAATGGTCAAGAAAGGGGGCTTGGAACTAAGAGCTTGAAGCTCACTTACCCGCCTTGCCGAGGTTATTGCAAAGAGGAAGACTGTCTTAAGAGTTAAAAGCCTCATAGGACATTTGCGAAGAGGCTCAAAGGGATCACCCATTAAAAAGGTCAAAACAAGATTTAAGTCCCACTGAGGCACAATAAAAGGAGTAGGAGGGAACTTATTAGAGAGGCCCTTCAAAAACCTTAAAACTACAGGAGATTTAAAAAGAGATGGCTGGTCAGGCAAGCAGAGAAATGCCGACAGCGCTGAAAGATAACCCTTAACTGTGGCAACAGCAAGCCCTTGCTGCGCCAGAGAGAGGACAAATTGGAGAACATCAGACAAATGGGCTCTCAAAGGGTCTATAGATTTCTCCCCACACCAAGTGACATATTTTGACCATCTATATGAATAGACGGACTTAGTGGAGTCACGCATGGCTGACAAGATGACATCCACCACGTCAGGCGGGAGAGAGAAAAGGCATTCAGGTTGCCCCGTTCAATCTCCAGGCATGAAGGTGTAATGTCTGGAGGTGGGGGTGTAGAACCTGCCCCTCCATCTGAGAGAGGAGATCTGCCCTTAGAGGGAGGCGGAGTGGCAGGTGAGAGGAGAGGTGGAGAAGATCTGTATACCACACCCTTCTTGGCCAACCCGGGGCGATCAATATAACTTGGGCTCGGTCCTGGCGAATCTTCCTCAGAACCCGAGGAATCAAGGGTATGGGAGGAAACGCGTAAAGGAGTTGATTTCCCCAACTCAACTGAAACGCGTCCCCCAAGGCTCCTTGCATCAGATACTGGAGACTGCAGAACGACGGGCAGTGAGCATTCTCGCGAGTGGCGTACAGGTCCACCCGAGGAGTTCCCCACATCCGAAAGATGTCGAGAACAACCTCTGGATGGAGCCTCCACTCGTGGTCGGCCGAGAACTGACGACTCAGACTGTCTGCTCGCACGTTCAGAACCCCGGCCAGATGATTTGCCATCAGACAAATCTGATGGTCCTGAACCCAGGACCAGTGCCGCAGAGCCTCTCTGCAGAGACACTGCGACCCTACTCCTCCCTGCTTGTTGATGTACCACATCGCGGTCGTGTTGTCCGTCAGGACTTGCACCGACCGACCGCGAAGGGAAGGGAGGAAGGCCTTGAGCACCAAACGTATCGCCCGCAATTCTAGAAGGTTGATGTGAAACAACCTTTCCTCTGGAGACCAAAGACCCTTGACCTCCAGATCCCCCAGATGAGCACCCCACCCTAGAGTGGATGCATCCGTTATCACCGTGGCCACCAGAGGAGACAGATGGAAAGGCTTCCCTTGTGACAGATTGCCTTCCACGCCCCACCAAGATACATCCGCTGCAGCTTCTCTGGAGATCCTCACTGACTCCCTGAGATCCCCCTGGTGTTGAAACCACTGCCTGTGGAGGCACCACTGGAGCGCCCTCATATGCCAGCGTGCATGGTTGACCAACAGAATGCAAGAAGCCATCAGACCGAGCAGACGAAGGACCTTCAGGACTGGAACTACCGCTCCACTGTGAAACAAATGAACCATTTCCTGTATGTCGCAAATACTTTGAGGAGGAGGGAATGCACGACACACAGTAGTGTCCAGTACCGCACCTATGAATAGGTTGCGCTGGGAGGGCACCAGGTGAGACTTGGGTACATTTATCGAAAAACCCAGATGGTACAACAACTGAGTTGTCTCCTGCAGATGCTGGAGCACTTTCTCTGACGACTCTGCTTTGATCAGCCAGTTGTCCAAATAGGGGAATACCGGAATTCCCGACTTTCTGAGATGTGCAGCCACCACCGCCATCACCTTGGTGATGACTCGAGGCGCAGTAGTAATTCCAAAAGGAAGGACCGCAAACTGATAGTGCTGCGATCCCACCGTAAAACAGAGATACTTCCTGTGCAACTTCAGGATTGGGATGTGGAAATACGCATCCTGCAAGTCGAGCGACACCATCCAGTCTTCTTCCAGCAGCGCTTGAAGAACCTGCGCATGGGTGAGCATCTTGAATTTCTCTTCTTTCAGATAGAGATTCAAGATCCTGAGATCCAGGATTGGACGAAGTCTGCCATCCTTCTTGGGGATCAGGAAATACCGGGAGTAGCATCCCTGACCCCTTTCCTGCTCTGGGACCACCTCTATCGCACCCTTTCTTAATAAAGTCTGTACTTCCTCCTGTAGAAGCAACAGATGTTCCTCCGTGCAATATTCTTGGCAAGGAGGGTAATTGGGAGGAAATTCCCTAAAGGGAAGGGCATACCCATTTTCTACGAGAACCCAAAGATCTGATATAACTGATTCCCAATCCCGTAGAAAGTAGGTAAGCCGACCACCCACCGGACCCACATGATCCTGAATGGCGGATCTAGGGCTGCTTTTCTGAGGCTGGGGGGTTGGAGGAGGTGGAGGAGGAAGAGGTTTGACGCCCTCGAAGACGACCCCTTTGCTTCCCCCTGTATGACCTGTACAAGGTGTTCGGCTGCTGCTGCTGTTGTTGCTGCTGCTGACCTTGTCTAAAGTTCCGAAAGGAAGAGCAACCAAATCCTCTGAACTTCCTGGTCGATGCACCTCTAATTTGGAGACCCAAAGACCTGGCAGTAGCTCTGCTGTCTTTAAACCTCTCGAGGGCTGTATCCGCCTTCTTGCCAAAAAGTCCTTCTCCATCAAAAGGCAGATCCAAAAGCGCCGCCTGAACATCAGCAGAAAAATCCGAGGACTTTAGCCAAGCCGATCTTCGCGTAGCAACTGCAGTACCCATAATCCGAGCCACAGAATCGGCCGTGTCAAGACCGCTCTGAATTAGTTGGTGAGCCGCTGCTTGGGTGTCAGACAACACCTCCTCAAAATCACTCCTGTTCTCCTCAGGGATCTTAGGAGCCAAAGCACGCATTGAGTCCATGAGTGCGTGCACATACCTCCCCATGAGACAAGTGGCATTTGTAGACTTCAAGGCCATACTTGCAGATGAGAAAGTTTTCTTGGCCACCTGATCTTGCTTTTTAGCCTCCTTGACTCCAGGAACTTGGGGAAATGCACTTAATGACTTCTTAGAGCATGCAGCCTGAATCACCAGGCTCTTCGGAGAAGGGTGAGATGTGAAGAAAGCAGGGTCTTCTGGAGCAACCCTATACCTTCTAGCCACACTCTTGGATACAGCAGGAGCAGAGAGTGGCTTCTTCCACACCTCCATAATGGGCTTGGTTAATGCCTCATTAAATGGAAGTAAAGGCTCCACAGCCGAACTCGGTGAGTGAAGTACTTCTGTAAGAAGGTTAGACTTAATTTCAACCGTTGGTAATGTTAAATTTAAAAGTCCCGCAGCCTTTCTCATCACCACATGATATGGCTGGACACCCTTTGAAGGCGCATCATGCCCTGAGGGCAATTCCCACTCCGGGGAAAAATCCAGGCCACTGGCATCAGCCAGCTCTTCAAAACAATCTTCACCCAGCTCACCTTCCTCTAAGTCAGGGCGTGAGTCAGCATAACTTTGTTCCTCCAAGAGGCGTTGTGCTTCTCTCCTGGACCTCTCTTTCACACGCCTCGGCATCGGATCCACAAACGACTCCGACGGAGTCGGAACCGACTTTGATGGCCCAGATGTAAGCTCCTGATGTCTACTTGGAGCAGGCGACGCCGGCATCGGAGGCGTCGACTTCGGCCGAGCCGGTGACGACCTCGGCAGAGCCGGGAACTACCACAGCCACGCTGGGGCTGGCATAAACGGCATGAACGGAGCCGGGGCATAAGAATGCGGAACACCCAAATTAAATGCCAGAGGACCCATGGGACCCGAAGGTGCACCAGAGGGGTACCACGCCCTTGAAAACACGCCATACATAGCGCTCAAGAACGCTGAAGGGTCTTGGCCCGGCGCTGGAAATCGAGGTGGGATCGAATCCAGCTCAACCATATGCGCAGATTCATCTTCTTCCACAGGGACTACCTCTTCCTCCTCTCGAGCCGGAGACGGCGCCGGAGATGGATTGGACTCAGGAGTCGAGAGGGTACTTGCGACCTCGAAGGCGAAGCCTCACCTTCCTGAACCGGAGACTCCTGCGGCGGGACCACCTTCGAACGAACTCTCCTGGGCGACCTCGACTTCTCACCCGAGTGACGTCGAGACTCATGCCTCCTCTTCCTGTGCTTCTTCCTCGATCTTGAAGCATGGCCCGAAGAGGACTTCGAGGCCGAACCCTCTCGAGATCGGGACCTTGACTTCGACCTCGACTTCGACTTCATCTTCCTCGAGCGGGATCTTAAAGTCTTCTTACCCTTGTCGGCCTTAAACCTTGCCACAAGCAGTTTGGTTTCCCTCTCCTGCAGGGCCTTCGGATTCATTTTACAACATGATGTACATCCATCCACGTCGTGATCGGAGCTTAAGCACCAAATACAATCCTCGTGCGGATCCGTGATGGACATAATTTTCCCGCACTCCCTGCAGGGCTTGAAACCGGTCTCCTTCGACATTGTCACGAAACAAAGAAGCAGGAAACACAGAAAAATGAAACAAAGTCACCAGTATAGCTACTGAGATTCCCGAAACCGCTAGCGTCGACGACGCGGAAAAAAGGGAACTGATGTCATCACGCCGGCGTGGGCCTATTATGCACGTCGGTGACGTCAGCGGAGTCGCGAGCGATGCCGTGCCTCTATGTGGAAGAGGTGTGGCGCCGCGGCCAGGGCGACTGACTCCGGCTTCTGGGGATCACGGTTCGATCCCCGGCACCGGCGGCAGATTAGCCCAGCACCATGTGACTCTGGGCAATAGCTTGCTTAATCTTCCCGACGGCCCCCAGCGCCTAGAGACCCTTACGGGTGATTGTGCGCTTTACAAATGTGGATTATTATTATTATTATTATTATTATATTATGACGTCCAAGTCCACGTCGGCGCGAAGCTACAAAAAGAATTTCCGAATGTTGCTGACGCAAGGGGATATTCACAAGGTGAGGAATCCACACGGCAGATGTATCTATCAGAATGTAGTGTTGCAGAGTAGAGTGTCATGGGAAAACTTATAAAAGCTGTTCCTCTAACGACGGGCCACATTTACAGCAAATGATGCAGTGCGGCGATGCAAGCCATTTTGATAGCATGACTTTGGTGAAATTTAAAACACTGCACCCAACATGTCTGTAACTTGTAGTGCAGGCCAGCACCCACAAACAAAAAGGCGCTCTTAAACACACACTATCATCTGGGGCACCCCTATACTGCTATACATCCTCAGGGTACGTCACTGCCTACTCACACACATTCACCATCTCGCACCCTGCGACACCATGGGCTAATCCGAGCCCACCATGCCTGTGCGCCTCCCACCGCTGTTCCCAATAGTAGGGTCAGACCTCGCACACCCTGCGTTCTCTGTTTCCTCTGTGTCCACTGTACCTTCTGTACAACAAGGATAGGTCGGGTGTAGGTATGGCTCTACTCACAGCGAGCAGCCGGTCTCCGATCTGCAACCGCCCATCTTTCTGCGCGGCTCCGCCCTCGATGATCTTGGTGATGTAGATGCTGTTGTCACCTGGGATGTGTTGGTTCCCAATGCCACCTGCAATACTGAAGCCAAGACCTGCAAAACACCAAAGCACGTACCACAACGGTGAAATCCACCATATGGCTACCCGTAGAGCCTCCGGTAGGACAACCGCAGTAGTAAGGCTCTCCACTATCACATGGGTTCATATCACATCCAGTCTGCTTGCGTTGCCGGTTCACATCCCGTGGTATGACTGCGTGTGACTGGGTCACCAAAGCCCTGGCTGTCCTCTAGTGGCACTGGCCAGTCTGGGACAGTGAGGCAGCTGCTAAGCTTTCTCTGTGGGTTTGCCTTCATGTAGCCAGTGCCAGGATACTCCCCCAAGTCATAGCGTGCTCTACAAATCTACATAACATAACATAACATAACATTTAGACCCAATATGCTGAAGGTTTGTTACCTGGAAAGGCACACATGTCTATTTCTTCAAGGATCCCCCAGGACCAGGCCTCGTCTTCAAGGACCATACCTCCCATTCAAGGACCGTACCTCACATTCAAGGACTGTACCTCCCATTCAAGGAGCGTACCTCCCACTCAAGGACCGTACTTCCTATTCAAGTACCATACATCTCATTCAAGGACCATACCTCCCATTCAAGGACTGTACCTCACATTCAAGGACCGTACCACCCATTCAAAGACCGTGCCTCACATTTAAGGACCGTACTTCGTATTCAAGGACCATACATCCCATTCAAGGACCATACCTCCCATTCAAGGACCGTGCCTCACATTTAAGGACCGTACTTCCTATTCAAGGACCATACATCCCATTCAAGGACCGGGCCTCACATTCAAGGACCGTACTTCCTATTCAAGGACCATACATCCCATTCAAGGACCATACCTCACATTCAAGGACCGTACCTCACATTCAAGGACTGTACCTCCCATTCAAGGAGCGTACCTCCCACTCAAGGACCGTACTTCCTATTCAAGTACCATACATCTCATTCAAGGACCATACCTCCCATTCAAGGACTGTACCTCACATTCAAGGACCGTACCACCCATTCAAAGACCGTGCCTCACATTTAAGGACCGTACTTCGTATTCAAGGACCATACATCCCATTCAAGGACCATACCTCCCATTCAAGGACCGTGCCTCACATTTAAGGACCGTACTTCGTATTCAAGGACCATACATCCCATTCAAGGACCATACCTCCCATTCAAGGACCGTGCCTCACATTTAAGGACCGTACTTCCTATTCAAGGACCATACATCCCATTCAAGGACCGTGCCTCACATTCAAGGACCGTACTTCCTATTCAAGGACCATACATCCCATTCAAGGACCATACCTCACATTTGAGGACTGTGCCTCACATTCAAGGACCGTGCCTCACATTCAAGGACCGTACTTCCTATTCAAGGACCATACATCCCATTCAAGGACCATACCTCCCATTCAAGGACCGTGCCTCACATTCAAGGACCGTGCCTCACATTCAAGGACTGTACTTCAC
Source organism: Lissotriton helveticus (assembly GCF_964261635.1). Taxonomy (NCBI): domain Eukaryota; kingdom Metazoa; phylum Chordata; class Amphibia; order Caudata; family Salamandridae; genus Lissotriton; species Lissotriton helveticus. Next base: position 94,359,888 of record NC_136064.1, on the reverse strand, counting down.
ATTTAAAGACCATGCCTCACATTCAAGGACTGTACTTCACATTTAAGGACCGTGCTTCACATTCAAGGACTGTACCTCCCATTCAAGGACCGTGCCTCACATTCAAGGACTGTACTTCACATTTAAGGACTGTGCCTCACATTTAAGGACTGTACCTCACATTCAAGGACCGTGCCTCAAATTCAAGGACTGTACTTCACATTCAAGGACCGTGCCTCACATTCAAGGACTGTACTTCACATTTAAGGACTGTGCCTCACATTTAAGGACTGTACCTCACATTCAAGGACCGTGCCTCACATTCAAGGACTGTACTTCACATTTAAGGACTGTGCCTCACATTTAAGGACTGTACCTCACATTCAAGGATCGTGCCTCACATTTAAGGACCGTACTTCCTATTCAAGGACCATACATCCCATTCAAGGACCGTGCCTCACATTCAAGGACCGTACTTCCTATTCAAGGACCATACATCCCATTCAAGGACCATACCTCACATTTAAGGACTGTGCCTCACATTCAAGGACCGTGCCTCACACTCAAGGACCGTACCTCCCATTCAAGGACCGTGCCTCACATTCAAGGACAGTGCCTCACATTCAAGGACTGTACTTCACATTTAAGGACCGTGCCTCACATTCAAGGACTGTACTTCACATTTAAGGACCGTGCCTCACATTCAAGGACTGTACTTCACATTTAAGGACCGTGCCTCACATTCAAGGACTGTACCTCACATTTAAGGACCGTGCTTCACATTCAAGGACCGTACTTCCCATTCAAGGACCATACATCCCATTCAAGGACCATACCTCACATTTAAGGACTGTGCCTCACATTTAAGGACTGTACCTCACATTCAAGGATCGTGCCTCACATTTAAGGACCGTTCTTCCTATTCAAGGACCATACATCCCATTCAAGGACCATACCTCCCATTCAAGGACCGTGCCTCACATTCAAGGACCGTACTTCCTATTCAAGGACCATACATCCCATTCAAGGACCATACCTCACATTTAAGGACTGTGCCTCACATTCAAGGACCGTGCCTCACATTCAAGGACCGTACCTCCCATTCAAGGACCGTGCCTCACATTCAAGGACCGTGCCTCACATTCAAGGACCGTGCCTCACATTCAAGGACCGTGCCTCACATTCAAGGACTGTACTTCACATTTAAGGACCGTGCCTCACATTCAAGGACTGTACTTCACATTTAAGGACCGTGCCTCACATTCAAGGACTGTACTTCACATTTAAGGACCGTGCCTCACATTCAAGGACTGTACCTCCCATTCAAGGACCGTGCCTCACATTCAAGGACTGTACTTCACATTTAAGGACTGTGCCTCACATTTAAGGACTGTACCTCACATTCAAGGACCGTGCCTCACATTCAAGGACTGTACTTCACATTTAAGGACCGTGCCTCACATTCAAGGACTGTACTTCACATTTAAGGACTGTGCCTCACATTTAAGGACTGTACTTCACATTTAAGGACCGTGCCTCACATTCAAGGACTGTACTTCACATTTAAGGACCGTGCCTCACATTCAAGGACTGTACCTCACATTTAAGGACTGTGCCTCACATTCAAGGACCGTGCCTCACATTCAAGGACCGTACCTCCCATTCAAGGACCGTGCCTCACATTCAAGGACCGTGCCTCACATTCAAGGACTGTACTTCACATTTAAGGACCGTGCCTCACATTCAAGGACTGTACTTCACATTTAAGGACCGTGCCTCACATTCAAGGACTGTACTTCACATTTAAGGACCGTGCCTCACATTCAAGGACTGTACCTCCCATTCAAGGACCGTGCCTCACATTCAAGGACTGTACTTCACATTTAAGGACTGTGCCTCACATTTAAGGACTGTACCTCACATTCAAGGACCGTGCCTCACATTCAAGGACTGTACTTCACATTTAAGGACCGTGCCTCACATTCAAGGACTGTACTTCACATTTAAGGACTGTGCCTCACATTTAAGGACTGTACTTCACATTTAAGGACCGTGCCTCACATTCAAGGACTGTACTTCACATTTAAGGACCGTGCCTCACATTCAAGGACTGTACTTCACATTTAAGGACCGTGCCTCACATTCAAGGGCTGTACCTCACATTCAAGGACCGTGCCTCACATTCAAGGACTGTACTTCACATTTAAGGACCGTGCCTCACATTCAAGGACTGTACTTCACATTCAAGGACCGTGCCTCACATTCAAGGACTGTACTTCACATTCAAGGACCGTGCCTCACATTCAAGGACTGTACTTCACATTTAAGGACCGTGCCTCACATTCAAGGACTGTACTTCACATTCAAGGACCGTGCCTCACATTTAAGGACTGTACTTCACATTTAAGGACCGTGCCTCACATTCAAGGACTGTACTTCACATTTAAGGACCGTGCTTCACATTCAAGGACTGTACCTCCCATTCAAGGACCGTCCTTCACATTCAAGGACTGTACTTCACATTCAAGGACAGTGCCTCACATTCAAGGACTGTACTTCACATTCAAGGACCGTGCCTCACATTCAAGGACTGTACTTCACATTTAAGGACTGTGCCTCACATTTAAGGACTGTACCTCCCATTCAAGGACCGTGCCTCACATTCAAGGACTGTACTTCACATTTAAGGACTGTGCCTCACATTTAAGGACTGTACCTCACATTCAAGGACCGTACCTCCCATTCAAGGACTGTGCCTCACATTCAAGGACTGTACTTCACATTCAAGGACCGTACCTCACATTCAAGGACCGTGCCTCACATTCAAGGATCGTACCTCACATTTAAGGACCATACCTCACATTTAAGGACCGTGCCTCACATTCAAGGATCGTACCTCACATTCAAGGACCATACCTCACATTTAAGGACCATACCTCACATTCAAGGACCGTGCCTCACATTCAAGGACTGTGCCTCACATTCAAGGACCGTGCCTCACATTCAAGGACTGTGCTTCACATTCAAGGACCGTACCTCATATTCAAGGACTGTGCCTCACATTCAAGGACCGTGCCTCACATTCAAGGACCATACCTCACATTTAAGGACTGTGCTTCACATTCAAGGACCGTACCTCCCATTCAAGGACTGTACTTCACATTTAAGGACCATACCACCCATTCAAGGGCCATGCCTCACATTCAAGGACCGTACCTCTCATCCAAGGGCCGTACCTCACATCCAAGGGCTGTGCCTCAAATCCAAGGAGCCTCACCTTTGGGACCCTTCATTAAGTTGACCTCCACTATCGTCTCCGGGGGAGGCTGCCGCCGTCGCACCAGTAGCCTCACCACTGGCCCCGCCTCCTTCAGCGCCTCCACCGCCTTGCTGTGGACCACCTCGGAGACGTCCACCTCGTTTACACGTAGGACACAGTCATTCACCCTGGGAACAGACCGAAGGGTCAAAGGTCAAGGAAAGGCTCCGATATTCTTTAGCAAAGAGAAACAGTAGGGTGAAGCATGTGGCATATAATACGCAAGGGCCAGTGTACACCCTCAGCATTCCCGCCACTGGGAGCGGTCCCTCAATACGAGATAAGTGGCATCAGACCACTCACGTGTTGGCATTTATAGTTTTAGGAAATGATCGGTGCCCGCAGGAGGGTGCGAGAAAGGGAAGAATTCTGAAATTGTATTTATCAGAGAGTCTGCAGGGCTGGGTTCATTCTCAGCGCCGGGACACCTCGGGGTATCGCGACTCTATACACTAAATATATGAATGACAAGGTATTAGACTCCCCCGTTGTAAAATGTATCAGTTTAAAATAGGAGACCATGAAAGTGCCAGGTTTGCCAGGATTGAGTAGGTGATTGCAAACTCTTTAGAGTTCACCTTGTAGCAAGAGTGGTCTGTGCTGTTTGGAGGACATTGCAACAGGCAATTTCATCTTCAGATTGGCAAGTTACTCACCTGGAACAGTAGTTTTGCAGCCCAACTTTATTGCATTTCTTGTGATGTGGGTAATACTACTATCTAGCGATTTGTTTCTGAGTGTTGTTTCATGAGCTTGGAATACTACCCTGCCTCAAATAACTCACTACGATGCCCATCAAAGCCCACAACACCCCCTACTGTAGACAGATGAGTGAGTGGAGGGAGACCTGGACCATTTGTGGGTCTGAAATTCTGGACCCTACTGTTGTCCCGGTATCGAGGTCCGATACCCGTGTCCCGAAACATCAACGTACCATGACGAATTTGGTGTCGACGAACCGATAATGATTAGGACATCATTCCTATGCATTTGCGTCATGATCGAGACATGCTAACACCCCTGAATCGTAGTTTCCGTCCCGACCCCTCAGACTCCATTTTGTAAACGGTATCCATCTTGTGTCTTGCCCTCATGATAAGTCAATTAAAGGTCGAGCTTGATCTAAAAGGACACGTCCACCTTCCCTGACTCCCCCCTGACCTGTCCCAACTGACTCCATTGCCTCCAGCCGAACCTGTTTGGGCAGCTCCTCGCCCAGTGGCCTAATACGATAGCATCAATGCATAACATGCCACAAACCATTCACTACATCCAGATCGTGTTTTCTACACACACGCCTGTCCGCGTTCCCTGTTTATGGCCAGTTTTATGACTAGGAGGTGCCTTCTTTTATTGGGGCTTCACCGATATCTGATGGGAGTTCCGGGCTTGGCTGGGTAATCTATCACGAATTGGACATCTAAAATACAGGCTTGCCTACATGACTTCGCTCTTTTGTATTATTGTAGAAATATGTGTATAGCCATATCATAAACTCAAGAATTCTTGCTTGCAGCTATTATTTTTGTATATAAGGAGAAGGCTGGTTCTGTAAAAACGAACAGTCTCCTGAGAACACATGACCCGTGTTTGTCGTGCTTCTAGGACACCTGTTACTTGGTAGCTGCCAATAAAACTTGATCTCTGACTCGACTAGAAGACTCAGTGTTTCTGTGGTCCGGAACAAGGGAGAACTCAGAGGTCTTCGGGTGTTATCCCCTGGCACCAAACGGGTTCGTAAAAACCCGTTACCTCACATTCTAGAGGAGAGGATAGGCTGACTTGAGGTACCCTTGACGTCAAGAGACGTGTGCTTGACGTCACGCAAGACTTCTTTGCTGGAACTGGTGTCTTTGATGGGGAAAGATGTATTTTTGACGTTGAATGAGTCTTTGATGCCGACTGCTGCGACTTCGATGCCGAACAGTGGAATCTTGATGTCTGTTGGTGACTTTTTGATGCTGATCAATAGTGTGACGCGGAGAAGGTGGCAGCATCGTAGTCTTCAGCGTTGACTGCGGTGATGACGATCTCACCACCAACTTAGACACCAAGCAGGGATAATGACGCGTTGACGTTGACCCTTCCATGGAAAAGCGAACAAGATGGGGCCGAACCTCTTAACATCGACATCGATGTTCTTGACGTCAGTAAATGGCATCGATGAGAATGGCATCCATGTCAAGAAGAAGATTTTATCTCTTTAGATCCAATACCTGGGAGTGTTCAGTGGCTGCAAGAGTTCAGTGGTAGGGAGTGTTCAGTGCCTGGGAGTGCTCAGTAGCCGGGAGTGTTCAGTAGCTTGGAGTATTCAGTGGCTGTGAGTGTTTAGTGGCTGTGAGTGTTTAGAGGTTGGTAGTGTTCAGTGGCTGTGAGTGTTTAGTGGCTGTGAGTGTTTAGAGATTGGGGGTGTTCAGTATCTGGGAGTGCTCAGTAGCCGGGAGTGTTCAGTAGCTTGGAGTTTTCAGTGGCTGGGAGTGTTTAGTGACTGGGAGTGTTTAGAGGTTGGTAGTGTTCAGTGCCTGGGTGTTTTCAGTGGCTGGGAGAGTTCAGTGGGCAAGAGAGTTCAGTGGCTGAGAGTGTTAAGTACTGGAAGTATTCAGTGGCAGGGAGAGTTCTGTGGTTGGGAGTGTCCAATGACTGAGTTTGTTTGGTGGCTGAAAGCTTTGCACAGCTGCTCTTTTTGTTGACTTACCCCAGGCGCCCATCCATGGCTGCGGCTCCACCCGGAATGATTTTGGTGATAAAGATCCCAGGATCGTCCGGTATGTGGGGGTTATCGATTCCACCAGCGATGCTGAAGCCAAGCCCCGAATTACCCTGTAGCGGAAGAGAGAGACAGAACCATCAGATCTTTGGTATCACCCTCTCAGACAGAGGTCCCACGATCGGTGCCTCTGACTAGGCCATTGATCAGTATGCTCAAAGAAAGAACATCTCAACCCCCAAAATCACTTACACTCTATAAACACTTTTCATTTTAAGGTAATAGTATTAAAGAAATGACTCGGAATGGCTTGAGTAAACCTTGAACTCGGACACTGCACCGCTAGCAGACCCTAGTTTGCATCCAAGAGCCTGTAGTCGTAGTCGTGGCACAGGTTTTATCCTATGACGCATGCCTTCGAGATGGTTTCTAGTGGCCAAAAGATTCATGGACCTGGGGTGGCTTTGATGGAAGGGATGAACCTCTATATTGACTAGATAGGTTTCTACTGAAATACTGGGAATTAATTATTGATCGGGCGAAATATAGACTCCCGCAATATTGTGAAGGTGAATACCTTAAGCTAAGACTAGACTTATCATTGATAACTCCATGTCTACGTAGCTTCCTGATCAATATAAATCTTTCAATATCTATGTATACTAATCCTCACAATATTGGGGCAGTCAATATTTTGGTCACAATATTTTTGTAGGTTGATATTTTTGGCCTCGACATTCCGAAATACAACTCTCTGAGTGAGGGACGTGCGGTTTGGAGGAAGTCAATCGGACATTCCACCCCGCAGGCCGTTATCAACCGCCATATGAATAATGGCCGTGGATGGCATTTAGGGGTCACCAGGGGTCGCACCTGCAACCCTTGAAGTGCCCCCTGCAACCCCCTGGCCTCACAGGCTGTTAATCCCTCCCATGCTCATGACGAGTTCAGCTCGTCATGAGCCACGGTTGCTGTGTGCTCATGACGAGCTGAGCTCGTCATAACGGCTCCAACGCTCGCACGCGGGGCTAATACCCCCCCTGTCCTGAACGTTCCAAACAAACAGGTGTGGCTGTGACGAGCTCAGCTCGTCATGAGCACACGGCCACTGTGGCTCATGACGAGCTCAGCTCGTCATGAGCACCGGGGCGCTGTGCGCGCCCCCAGCACAGCGGGGGAATTACCCCCGCGGCCAAGGGGTTAAAGAACCGCTGGGGTTGCAAGGGCCTCATCAGCTTTTTAAACTCACCTTATTTAGTGGGCAACGATCGCCGTTAGGCTACAATAAACAATGCTGCAATGAAACAATGCTGTCTCCATTATTATTCTGGTGGGTCTGGCCTGAGCTGCCTTTGCAGTGTTTTTTGATGGCAGCATCATGTGCTCAAACATAACATAACATAACATGTATTTGTAAAGCGCACGTTCACTCGTAGGCATCTTGCGTCTGAATAACAGATGTTTATTGTTAACAACTCAATAGTACTAATTTTATCGACCTCAGATGGATGAAAGGCTGAGTGTACCCGCTGAGATTTCAACCTGTGACCATGAGGTCGAACACAAGCCCCTGCAGTGGACGCATTAGTCCACTGAGCGACCAAAAAAATCAAATAAACTTGCAACACAGTTCATTTCATGTTGCTGCTTGAGCCAAGCAAAAAGGCTTAACAATGTAAATTTGGATGTCCCTGGATACTGACCGTGGAGAGGGAAACAGGGCAGAGACGAGAGACCACCCGGGGAAGTGGAGAGATCAGACAGACAGGTGAGGCAAAGAGAGATAAAGATTTGTGAGTGGGTGTGAGAGGTGAGAAAGAGAGGGTGAAAGAGGGAAGTAAACAGCTGAGATAGATGCTGGAAGACATGGGTGGGAGAGACAGGGGCGACACAGACAGTTCAAAAGAGACTGCAGAAGCCAGAGAGGGGAAGACAAGTGAGAGAGGTGACAGGCATTCAGGTGAGAAAGACAGTTAACTGAGACAGAAGTAGAGGGGGGAACAGGTGTGAGAGAGAAGTGATAAAGAGACAGCCTCAAAAGAGACACCAGAGAGGCTGGATAGGTGAAAAGGATTTTAGAGGGGAGGGAGGCAGGTGAAAAAGAGACATCTGAGAGAAGGACAGATGTATGAGAGGCAGGTGAGAACAAGACAGAGAGACAGGTGTGAGAGAAGAGATAAACAGAGAGTAGTGTAAGAGAGCTCAGAAGGAGTGACAGAGAGAGAGGAGGATACATGCGAGAGTGACGTGCAAGAAAGAGTCAAACGGGACAGAAAGTCAGAGCAGAGAGGAGGAAGAGAACGCACATCTGGAGGACAGTTAAGGAATCTCCAGGGTTGCGACCCCTGGCTTGCGACCCCTGGCACCGCTTTCGAAACCCTTGACCTCACAGATGGCACCATTCTCCCTGTTTCCTGCCTATTTTCATTCTACTAATAATGAATAAAATATGATCCATAATTGTAATGAATAATATAATATTCTCTATTAGTGCAATTTAAATGGAGAACTGGAAGAGACATTCGTTAGCAGATGAGGTAAGTAACACAAAATGCGAATACATTTGTTTTGTCCATGCGTGCAGGTGAGAGTGTGTTTGTGTAAGAGAGAGCATCTGTATGTGTGAGGGTGAGTGACAGGCAGTGAGTGAGTTTGAGAGAGACTAAGTATTAGTAAATTAGTGTGTTTATGTAGAGGGAATGAGAAAGAGGGAGTGAGCAAAAGAATTACTAGAAATGATTTAGAATGAGTGAGTGAATTAATAATGATTGCGAGGAGTTTTATAATGTCTGAGGGAATGTGAGTGTTTAACAATGAGTAAGTGTAACTGATTGAGAATATGAAGGAGTGAGAATGAGTGAGTGGGGGTAAGAGCAAGAGAGTGAGAAAGTATGGTTGAGTCAGGCTAAGAGTGACTGAGAATAATAGTGAGTGTGAGCTGCTGAGAATGAGAGTGAGTGAATGGACATGAGTGCGACTGACAATGTGTTGCTATTCTTGAGAGTCTGCAGTGAGCCCCAGCAATGGCTCCGACATGCCGGGGGTCATACTTATCATGACAGGCCAGCGATAGGCTCCGACATGCCGGGGATAATACTTATCGTGACAGGCCCGCGATCGGCTCTGACATGCCGGGGATAATACGTATCGTGACAGACCCGCGATCGGCTCCAACATGCCAGGGGTAAGTCTTATCATGACAGGCCCGCAATCGGCTCTGACATTCCTGGGGTAAGTCTTATCATGACAGGCCCGCAATCGGCTCTGACATTCCTGGGGTAAGTCTTATCATGACAGGCCCTCGACCGGCTCCGACATGCCGGGGGTAATACTTATCACGACAGGTCCGTGATCGGCTCTGACGTGCCTGGGGTAATACTTATCATGACAGGCCCGTGATCGCCTCTGACATGCCAGGGTAATACTTATCATGACAGGCCCGTGATCTGCTCTGACATGTCTGGGGTAATACTTATCGTGACAGGCCCATGATCGGCTCCGACATGCCGGGGTAATACTTATCATGACAGGCCCGTGATCAGCTCTGACATGCCTGGGGTGATACTTATCATGACAGGCCCGTGATCGGCTCTGACATGCCGGGGGTAATACTTATCGTGACAGGCCTGTGATTGGCTCCAACATACCGGGGGTCATACTTTTCATGACAGGCCCGCGATCGGCTGCGACATGCCTGGGGTAATTCTTATCATGACAGGCCCGTGATCGGTTCTGACATGCTGGGGTCATACTTATTGTGACAGGCCTGTGATCGGCTCCGACATGCTGGGGGTAATATTTATTGTGACAGGCCTGTGATCGGCACCGACATGCTGGGGGTAATACTTATCGTGCCAGGCCCGACGATCACGGCCTCGGACTTGCTGGGGCTAATACTTATTGTGACAGGCCCGTGATCGGCTACGACATGCCGGGGGTCATACTTATCGTGACAGGTCCGTGATTGGCTCCGACATGCCGGGGGTAATACTTATCGTGCCAGGCCCGACGATCACGGACTTCGACATGCTGGGGGTAATACTTATTGTGACAGGCCCGTGATCGGCTACGACATGCCGGGGGTCATACTTATCGTGACAGGTCCGTGATCGGCTCCGACATGCTGGGGGTAATACTTATCATGACAGGCCCGTGATCAGCTCCGACATGCCATGGGTAATACATATCATGACAGGCCCTTGAGCGGCTCCGACATGCCGGGGGTAATACCTATCATTACAGGCCCGTGATCGGCTGCGACATGCCGGAGGTAATACCTATCATGACAGGCCTGTGATTGGCTCCGTCATGCCGGGAGAAATACTTATAATGACAGGCCCGTGATTGGCTCCAACATGCCGTCATGCCGGGGATAATACTTATCATGACATGCCCTCGATCGGCTCCAACATGCCGGGGTCATAACTTATCGTGACAGGCCCATGATCGGCTCAGACATGCCGGGGGTAATACTTATCGTGCCAGGCCCAACAATCACGGACTCTGACATGCCGGGCGTAATACTTATTGTGACAGGCCCTTGATCGGGTCCGACATGCCGGGGGTCATACTTATCGTGACAGGTCCGTGATTGGCTCCGACATGCTGAGGGTAATACTTATCGTGCCAGGACCGACGATCACGGACTTCGACATGCTGGGGGTAATACTTATTGTGACAGGCCTGTGATCGGCTACGACATGCCGGGGGGCATACTTATCGTGACAGGTCCGTGATCGGCTCCGACATGCTGGGGGTAATACATATCGTGACAGGCCCTTGAGCGGCTCCGACATGCCGGGGCTAATACCTATCATTACAGGCCCGTGATCGCCTGCGACATGCCGGAGGTAATACCTATCATGACAGGCCCGTGATTGGCTCCGTCATGCCGGGGGAAATACTTATAATGACAGGCCCGTGATTGGCTCCAACATGCCGTCATGCCGGGGATAATACTTATCATGACATGCCCTCGATCGGCTCCAACATGCCGGGGGCATAACTTATCGTGACAGGCCCGTGATCGGCTCAGACATGCCGGGGGTAATACTTATCGTGCCAGGCCCAACAATCACGGACTCTGACATGCCGGGCGTAATACTTATTGTGACAGGCCCTTGATCGGGTCCGACATGCCGGGGGTCATACTTATCGCGACAGGCCTGTGATCGGCTTCGACATGCCAGAGGTAATACTCATCATGACAGACCCCTGATCGGCTCCGACATGCCAAGGGTAATACTTATGACAGGTCCGTGATTGGCTCCTACATGCTGGGGGTAATACTTATCGTGACAGGCCCGTGATCAGCTCCGACATGCCAGGGGTAATACTTATAGTGACAGGCCCATGATCGGCTCTGACATTCCGGGGGTAATACTTGGCTTATGGGAACACACAAGACAAAATGCTGATGGCAAACTGATGGTATTTCTTGGCACATAGGAACGTCTGGAAAAATGCTGGTGCTGATGTACTGGAGAAAATTCTTGGCAATAGGGCACCCAGGGTAAAATGCTGGAGCTGGCATACAGGGGGTAATTCTTTGCATTAGAGCTGTTCTATAAAGGAAGGTGGCCATTATTGATAATGGGGTAGCCCCTAAAGACAACCAGACCTGGGCGCAATACTGGAATGGAAACAGTGGTCCGTGACCAGAGTAAGAACTACTTAAAGTTTAAATTGCAAAACACATTGCAATTAAATTAATGAATAACCTTAAAGAGAAAATGATGCATGTACAAAATACTTAATTCTACATCCACACAATTAAATGGGCCACACATGAAAACAAGCACCACAATATCTGATACATTTCACGCTATTTATTAAAGAGCAACTCAATTGCTATAGTAATGACCATAGGTTGCGCGCAAAAGGAGAGGTGAAAGGATAGAATAGTGGAGTTGGGTAGTGAGATGGTTAATCAAAGAGTAAGATCTAACAAACATAACATAAGGCAGTAGAAGAAACAAATACACAAGGAAAAAAGCGCAGAAAAATACCATCTACCGTTTGTGAGCAAATCTGTTTGTGAAGGAATGTGCCTGGTGCCTGGGCCCCCTGCATGCACATTATTAATTCACATCACAAAGGCGGCGTTTTGTTCTTTTGTGTGTGTGTA